>NC_037686.1:10779704-10894743 GCF_003255815.1 Theropithecus gelada | reverse complement strand
AAAAAAAAAAAAAAAAAAAAAAAAAAAAAGAATGCTCATTGTCTGAATTCAAAATATCATTTTACGTCTCATCTTAAAACATCAAATTTCTCCATTTTTTTCCTGTGGTTTAATTACAAACCACAATTTGCTATCAATATAGACTGTAACTATGTAATAGTTTGATGCCTTGTTTTTTTAATGTGAGATACATATATATTCCACAAATATGTATATTTAAAAGCTTTAATTTGAATGCCAAGCAAATGATTTTTTCATTAATCAAGTTGCAAAACTATGAACAAAATAGATGAAATGGTGTAGTTTTAAAAGTGATTATTTTGTCACAATTTTAATTTTGAGACATGTATCAATGGTTAGTCAAATGTGATCCACCTAGAATTGTGAGCTGATGTCTGATACACTGATCTCTTGAATAATGCAGTATTAACGTTATTCAAATTCCATGGGCTCAATAAGACATCAGTAATTTCTTATTTTCCCAAGTAAAACCATACTTGTTCTTTAAAAAAATTACTTTATTCTATTTCAACAAAACATTATTAATGTTATGTTATTTCTCTTTTTCTCTTAATAGGGCCTTTTAAAAATGTTATTAGTATTCTGTTTTTTCATGGGAGAAGATAACATGTACATTTTTGTAAGTATTGACATGTGAGTTATTTTTTACACAAACAGAAGAAATTTATTAAGATTTCTATTAAATTCACAACATTTATTTTTAAATTAAAATTAAAATATTTCTTATTTATATTACGTGAAAATTCAGTAAGTGTATCTATCTGGCCAAATGGAGGGATTCTAGTATACCAAAGTTTCACTATTTTCAGTTTATATTGCCCCAATGGTCCACTCCTTTTTATTTCTTTGGCTTTTCCATCAATTATTTAAAATAAATCATTTACATGCCACTCATTGCAACACTGGTTAAAATAACTATAAGCAGGGATCTCACTTTTTTTTTTTTTAACTAAAAACAAAAGTCACAACTCAGAAATCATCTTCTCACAACCATACTGGTAATCCTAAGAATCTAATCAGGGTAGTCAGATTTTTCTCCAAATTTGTGCAAATTACTTAATTAAAAATGAACAGTAGAGAGTATTTAGAATGACCTGTAATGGCTATAACCCTAAATGACAACAGAAACTTTCTATCGTCAAAGTGTAAAAGAAAACAGCCTTTATTAAATTATCATTTTCTCATGGAGCTTAAGATTCACTTGCAACACTTTAGTTACCCAGTTGGTACCAATTTTACAACATCATCGGAGGCAAATACGGTGATTTCTCAGTGTGGTCATTTATCTTGTGTTTTTATAGCATTAGTTCCTGTTTCCAAGGTGCCCAACATTTGTGCCAACAGATGGCTGGAAAATGCCTCAGTCAACAAAGGAACAATGTCTACAACAAAGGGACAATGGTTTGAGCAATCAGGGAATCACCAAGCCAGACAGCAACTAACACTTTTAAAATAACCGTAAATTATTTACAACAAAGCTCTACATTTGAACAACTAAAAAATCTATTTCATATAATCAATTAATACTGAATAATAAAATTTTAATTGTATTTAACATACTATAGTTGGTAAGTATCAACTACATCTCCAATGATGATTGAACCTTAACAATCCATTCAGTACAAAGTTGAAACAAGATACTCACTGACTTCAAGAATTTCACAATGAATTGGGATAGGCAGATGGGTCAGGTAATTATCTCAGCTCTTGCTTGGGTAGCAAGGAGCATGTAAATCAGATTAGGAGCACCAGGACTCCTTTCAAGGGAGGTGATATTGAGCAGAGATCTGATGGTAGAGTACACGTTAATTAGGAAAACAGGTGGTGGGAAGTCATTCAGAGGAGAGGGAAGAACATGTGGGAAGCTGTAGAGCATAATAAGGCATGACCATATCCCAGCGCTGCTAGAGGTTCAATATATCTGAAGATGAGGCAGGAGCCAGAACTAGGGGCTGGATAATAGAGAAGCTTGCATGCCAAACTAACTATGAACTTTATTTTGAAAGTAGTGGAACGTTATCGGGCCACTTCAAAAGCGAAGTGTTATGTTCAGGCTTGAATTTTAGAAATCTCTCTCTGGTAGCCACGTGTATGTTGGTTTGAAAGGGAGATATCAGACAAGAGACGAATTAGAAAGTTGTTGCAATAATCTGGGTGAGAAACGAAAGAGGGCCTAAACTAAAACGGTGGCTGGAGACTAGAGCTGGAGAGGGGAAAACCTTTGATATCCGTCCACTTCTCTCCACACCCACCATTTCAGCAGAAGCCTAAGCCTTGCTCATCCCTTACTTAGGCTACATTTCCAAAAAGTCAGAAAAAACTTTTTCCTGAAGAAGGGGTTTCTGAGACAAGTGGGTAAAACAAAGGTCAGTGTGTGGGAGTGTGTGTGGGAATGTGTGTGTGTGTGTGTCCCTGAGTAAAACTACAAGCCGAAGAGGAAGGCAGCATTATGTATTCTCTGTAGGTGAGCAGGAAGCTTGCTGCTATACACAGTGCTAATGTAATGGGTCCGTCCTGTGCCTATTCCTTCAAAATAGGATTGAGACATCAACTGACAAAGCTTTCTCTCCTTGTATGACCCCTATTTGTTACCAATTGTAAGATGATCTAAAAATCAAGTCCGATTGCTTGGCCAGGCTGGGTTGGGTGGTACGTGCGGTTGTAAGGCCAAAGGCTCTTGCCTTAGCCACGCCAAACATTTGGTGTGGTGGCCGCCGTGGGTGACAGAGAGACACTGATCGGACCACGAGAAAAAAGCTGGAGGCTTTACTGAGCAGAGTGACAGCACAAAGCTTCCACAGCGTGCAAGGGGTCCCGAGCAGGGAGCCCGTGTTAGATTTTTTGATCACCTTTTAAACTCTTTAAGGTGGGAAATACGTGAGGCGGGAAGATGTTACCAGAGCGAGAAACAAAGACAATTAAGGTGTCTTAGATCTTGAGGAAAACTGGAATTGTAACTTAAGTTTTATCTACTTTATAACCTTGCAGCCGCATGGCAAAGGAGACAGGATCTCACAGGATTTTACAAATTGTGTTTACAGGGAATTGGAATTGGGACATAGATAAGGTCTGCTGGTCACAGAAAAACGGGCTTTTAACATTCCTTTTAGTTTTCAGGGGAGGGGGAAGGGAGAGAGGGAGCGAGGACACAGGGAAACAGCAAAAGATTCGCTGTTTATAGCTTTCTTGGGGAAGAAAACACATGCACAAATTCTTATGTTAGGAATATTTTAAGCATATGTCTCCAATATTATTCATCCAGGACCAAAGTAAGTCCTGATGCAGGAAAGGAGTGAGTTTCACAGCTTTCTGGTCCCTACTCGACCCAGGAAGCCCAGCTGGAACCTCCTCTCAGTCCCCCCTCTAGACTGGACACCCCAGCTGCTGTCCGGAACTGGGCGGCTATCGATCTGGCTACTCGATCTGGCTTTTTTTGCTGATTAGGGGCGAAGAAGGGGCCCTGCAGGTGTGGTGTCCTCCAGAGGGGAGCTTTTTAGGCTAGTGAGGGACCAGCAGGTCAATGCAGGGGTCCTCGGTAGAAGGAATGAGTTGAGCTCATTTGAGGTTTCATTTGTAGGACCATTTGTAGCTTGATGGCCTCGATCCTGGCAGAAACAAATTTGACAAGGAGGTTAAAAATGCAAGGCCCCAACGCAAGTTATAGTAGGATGGCTGTCACAGGGCCTAGAAAGGGGGGGAGGAGCCAAGGTATCCATTGGTTAAATATATTCCAGGGCCCTGAGTGTTCAAGCTCTTTTTTTTTTTTTTTTAACTTTTTATTTTATTTATTTGACCTTTTTAGTAACGATTCCTGACTGGTTAACGAAATAGCAACATTCTTCTCCTAAGAAGAGGCAGGTTTCTCCTCTTTCCGCTGTTAATAAGTCTAGGACTCTCGGGTTTTGAAGGACTACCACAGCTAGAAAATCAAGCTGGCTTTGTAAGGTCAATAGGGAGTCGGCAATTCGTTTTATGTCATCATTTCATTTTCGTGATAATTTATAATAGAATTGGTAGAGGAGATTATGCTTCTAATTCCAGTCCCAAGCCCTCCCAGTATTTCGGCTCCTACAATAGACAATAAGGGCTCGCATGTGGCGAGATTGGGGTATAACGGGACTTTGTAACTCCTGTTCAGTATATATGGACATGGGAGGTGCTGGAAAGGAGAGAAAGCATAGTTCTTTTGGAGTGCCGTTTAGGCATCGATAGGCTGTGTTATCACAGATGAAAAACATGCCTGAATTGAGACAGGTGAAATCTGAGGTTGTGGATATCCAGGACTGACCTCGGGAGGTATTTTTATTGAGAGCCATGCTGAAGTTTATACATGTGAGATTTGAGGCCTGCGTGGCTGGTAAATTGGTGTCTATGGGACTGATTCATTTGGTGGTGTTTAGGACTGGGGTGGATAAGTTCTACTGTCCAGGGACAGGGACTGGGACATATGGTTGAAAATGCAATGGGAGACACATCCAACAGTTGGTTGGATTACTAGGAGAGGCTTTTTGTATTCTTGTAAGGGTGGTGTTAAACAGGCTCTAGAGATGAAAATGAGAGTTAAGGGTTTCTTGTAGCCTGGAAAGGTCTAATTTTTTGTATGGACTGGGAGTACTGGAGAGCTGGACTAAGTTTTTAATTACTTGTTGGATACACTGTTCTTTAGCCTCATCTTGGATGCCCCCTCCATCAGACATACCTATATGGGTATAATATGTCCAACAAGCATTCGCCCCCCATTTCTCAGGGCAGTCACCTCGGATCATTTTTGTGTATGTGTGTGTGAGATGTACGGCTATTGTTAGAACAGAGAGAAGCAGTTTTATAACATTCTTTTTTATGTAAGTATATGCAGCAAAAAATGTGGGTGCTCGGAAGGGGCTACCTAATCTTCCAGAGTTTTTGAGAGAATGCTAGTTGACTCCTCCAGGGGAGGCACACTGACACGGGGGTGTGTTGTAGTTGGAGAAATGGGCATAAGTACGAAGAGGGCGGCCGGAAACCTAAGAGGAGTCATGACGCGTGGTAGGTGGGACGGTCGAAGGAAAGAGGAGGGAAAAAGGAGTAAATTGCTGTTAGAAGGAAGGACGATAGAAGAAAGGTTGATGTGATTAGGATTTTTGTCCTGGCCGGAGCTATAGTATATAATCCTACTGCAAAGAGTATAGTTAGTATACTGCTTAATAATGTAACGAAACAGTAGAAGGATTCTATTAAAGACAGCAAGGAGAGATGTCAAAGGTCAGGTAGGTTTTTTTACTTATCCTCTTTTAGGTAGGAAGAAGTTTCTCTTTAGGATTAACTACAGGAGTTGTTCTGGTCGGAGGTTTTTTTTTTTTCCCGAAATAGGAAACACAGGTCCCCTAGTAGCTGACAGGTGTATTGAAGCTGGTCTGGCTGACCTTGTGACTCCTGAGTTGATGATCTGTAAGTTCCTCAGGAGGTGTCCAAGGTTTGACTCGGGTGTGGTGAATTCAGTATTCCACTGTTACCACTTTAACTGCAATGGGGATAGAGAGGATTACCGAGTGTAGTCCCTCTCATAAGGGATCTATAGATGGAGAAGTAGAGGGGAGAGACTTGACCAATACTAGATCTCCTGGTTGAAACAACTCTATTCCCTTTTTCCTGTCATACTTTGCAGGTAAATTTTTAAGATTTTGTTGATATTTTGCCAGAGAAGTTATATCTTTGACTAAATTGGCCATTTCCTGATCGAGCAGGAGGTCATTTGTGAGAAAAGGCCATCCATACAGCACTTTACATGGACTGAGCCCCATTCTTTGAGGGGAGTTTCGAATTCTTTTTTTTTTTTTTTTTTTTTTTTGAGACAGAGTCTTGCTCTATTGCCCAGGCTGGAGTGCAGTGGCGTGATCTTGGCTCACTGCAACCTCCACCTCCCGGGTTCACGCATTCTCCTGCCGCAGCCTCCCGAGTAGCTGGGACTACAGGTGCCCGCCACCACAAGACAGTGGGCCATGGAAGATGAGTTTTTTTGCGCTAGCTTTTTCAAATGTCTCTTAAATGTTTCATTAGCCTTTTTGACTTTTTTTGAGGATTGTGGCCTCCAGGCACAGTGAAGGTGATACTGTATTCCTAGTGCCTTGGAAATTTCTTGAGTTATTGTAGCTTTAAAAGCTGGTCCATTGTTGCTCTGTAAGCTTTGGGGAAGTTCAAATCTAGGAATTATTTTATGAACTAAGACTTTAACCACCTCTTGGGCCTTTTTTGTTTTACAAGGGAAGGCTTTCACCCAATTTGTAAAGGTATTAACACAGACCAATAAGTACGGAAATCCTCTTGACTTTGGCATATGGGTAAAATCTAACTGCCAGTCCTCCCTAGGATAATGTTCTGTTCTTTGTCCTCTTGGAGGGGCTTTACGGTGGGCTCAGGAGTTATCTTTTTGGCACGCTTTACAGGCTTCGACTACTTGCCAGATGGTTTTGAGGAGGTGTGGCCCTGTAAATAGGGATGTGGGCATCTTATGGGTACTTTTAATACCTATATGAAAAGTTTGGGAGGATTTTAAGTAGTATTTTCCACTGGCTGGCTTCAGGTATGAGCACCTTTTTTTCCTCTGTTGTTAGCCACCCTGAGGGGAGAAAACTATGTCCTTGTGAAAGTCCCCATTTTGTTTCAGTTGGGGAATACTGTGGCTTAACTTCTTGAAGGGGGTTGCTCCACACCAGGGGGCCTTTTATGGGCAGCTCTGGAGGAAAGCCCTGCCTGGCAAGTTTGGCCTCAGTGTCTGCTCGGTGGTTTTTATTTTTTGCCTCCTCTCCTTCACTTTTGATGGCCTCGGCAGTGTGAGACTGCCACCTTTTTAGGCTTTTGCACTGCATGCAATAACTCCCTGATTTCTCTGTGGTACTTAATGGGTGTTCCTCCAGAGCTTAGGAACTCTCTTTCTTTTCATATTGCCGCATGTGCATGTAAGGCTAGATAAGCATACTTGCTATCTGTGTACACATTTATTTACTTTTTTTCTCCCAGCGCTAAGGCTCAGGTAAGCGCCACTAGTTCTGCTAACTGAGCACTGGTCCCTGGGGGAAGAGGCTTACTTTCAAGTACTGCTGCATCACTAACTAAGGCATAGCCTGCCTTTCGTACCCCATTTTCTACAAATGAACTTCCATCGGAGTCCAGGTTAAGGTCAGGGTTGGCTAAGGGGACTTCTAAGATCTTCTTGGGCGGCGTAAGTCTCAGCTATAATTTGTTGGCAATCATGTTCGATCGGTTCCTCATTCTCTGGGAGAAAAGTGGCAGGGTTGAGGGCTGCACACGTGTGCATCTGAAATACTGGTCCCTCAAAGAGTAGTGCCTGGTATTTGAGTAAGCAGTTATCTGAGAGCCACAAACTTCCTTTAGCATTTAATACGCTGCTTATATCATGAGTAGTCTACATGGTGAGATCCTTTCCTTGTATTATTTTAATAGCCTCTGACACTAAGATGACTACTGCTGCAACTACCCGTGAACAACGAGGCCAGCCTTTGGCTGCTACATCAACTTTTTTGCTTAGTATGCCACCGGTTGTGGGGCTGTCCTGCGAGTCTGAGTAAGAACTCCAAGAACTATTCCTGCTCTCTCGGTGACATATAAAGAGAAATTTTGTCCTGTGGGACAAAATTCCAGGCTCAAGGCTGGAGCTTATACTAGGGCCTGCTTTAAAGTTTTGAAGGCTGTTTCTGCCTCTGGTTCCTAGTCTACTAGATGGGTGTTTGCCTTTTGAGTCTCTTTTATCAGGGTATAGAGTGGCCTGGCCACTTCACTGCATCTAGGAATCCACAGTCAGCAAAAGCCAGTGATTCCAAGGAACCCCTGCGACTGTCTCAATGTCTTAGGGTGAGGATAGGCCAGTATAGGCTGAATACGCTCTTTGCTAAGGGCCCTAGTTTCTTTGGCTAGGACTAGGCCTAGATATTTAACTTGTTGTAGACAAGAGCTCTGTAGACAGAGCTAGACCCTTTGTACCCCAGGTTAGCTAGAAAGTTTAAGAGGTCTAGAGTAGCCTGTGACATGAGGCTTTTGAACTGGTAGCCAGAAGTATATCATCCACATATTGGAGGACTAGAGTGCCTGGACTTGAGAATTGGTCTAGCTCTTGGGCCAATGCCTGATTAAACAGATGAGGGTTATCTCTAAAGTCTTGGGGCAAGACTGTCCACATAAGCTGGGATGTGGGGTCTTACAGGATCCTCAAAGGCGAAGAGGAACTGGGAGTCAGAGTGCAGGGGAATGCAGAAGAAGGCACCTTTGAGGTCTAGAACAGTAAACCATTCTGCTCCCTCTGGTATCCAAGAGAGCAGTATATAGGGGTTGGGTATAGCAGGATATAAAGGAATTACTGTCTCATTGATGATTCTGAGGTCTTGCACTAGTCTCCACTGACAATTGGGTTTTTGTATTCCTAGGATTGGGGTGTTGCAAGCACTGCTACATTTTTTTCTGTAAACCTTGAGCTTTTAAGTTTTTAACAATATCCTGTAAGCCTTTGATAGCTCCAGGTCTTAAGGGATATTGCCTTTGATAAGGAAAAGTGGTGGGGTCTTTTAGCTTGATTTGGACTGCATGGGCATTCTTTCCCTTCCAAATTGTTCTTCTAAGGCCCAGACCTCAAAGTTAATTTCTTCTTGAAGTAGGGGACAACAAATGGGTAATTTGTTCCCCACATTCATGTAGATAATGGCCCCAGCTTTGGCTAATATGTCCCTCCCTAAAAAAGGTGTGGGACTTTTGGGCATAACAAGAAAGGCGTGTGAAAAGAGCAAAGTCTCCCAATGGCAGCTGAGGAGGTGGGTGAAACACCTGGTTACAGGCTGTCCCACGTTCCTCAGACAGTAACAGACTGTGAGGACAGTCGTCCTGGGCAGGAGATTAAAACTGAGAAGGCCGTGCCAGTGTCCAGGAGGAAGTCCACTTCCTGGCCGTCAGTGGTCAAACCTACCCAGGGCTCTGTGAGGGTGATGGCATGAGCTGGTGCTGGCCCCGGGCACCCTCAGTCCTGTTGCTGAATCATCTGGTTGGGTGCTTCTGGTCCAGAGGGCCTTTATCCTCTGGGGCAGTGTGCCTTCCAGTGATTGCCTTGACATATGGGCATGGGCGAGGGGGCGGTTTGTTTTTTGTTGGACAATTTTTTTAAAGTGTCCTTGCAAACTACACTGATAACAAGCCCTACTGGGCAATTGGCCAGCTCCTCTCTTGGTTCTCTCTGAGCCACCAAGGTCTGCCTGTCTGAGGGCCATGACTAAGGCTGCAGACTTTCTCTTATCTTGCTTTTCCCTTTCGGCCTGTTCCTCTTGGTCCCTGTTATAGAACACCGAGGTTGCCAGGTTTAATAATGTCTCCAAATGTTGTTCTGGGCCTAAAGCAGACTTTTGGAGTTTTCTCCTAATGTCAGACGCTGATTGGGTGATAAATTCATCCTTTAAAATAAGTTGGCCTTCTACGGAATCTGGAGTTAGGGAGGTACGCTTTCTTAGGGCCTCCCTTAGCCTTTCAATAAAAACAGAGGGCTTTTCCTCTTTTCCCTGTGTAATTGTGGATAGCATTGAGTAGTTTATAGGCTTTTTCTTAGTCTTTCTCAACCGTTCTAAAATGCAAGTTAGCAAATGTCTGCGGCTCCAATCTCCATGATCTGAGTCAGTATGCTAATGAGGGTCTGCACTGGGGACTGCCTGTTGCCCTGTGGGGACTTTCTCCCTCTCCTCCAGAGTCATTCGATGGTTTACCTGGCTAAAGTACCACAGATCCTTAGATTGCCGGGCTGCTGCTAAAGCTGCTTCTTTTTCAGTAGAACTTAAGGTCTGATCAAGAAGCAACATGATATCTCTTCCATATTAGAGCAAAGGACTGCCCCAATCCTTGTAGGACATCTATATAGTTATCAGGATCATCCAAGTATTTCCCTAAATCTGCCTTTGTTTCAAATCTGAGAGTGTGAAGGGGGCATGCAGGTGAATGGGCCCAAATTCTCCTACTACTGCTTGTAAGGGACATAGTTTGGGTGCCTGGCTCAGGAGTTTACGTTCTCTTTCCAGTGTGCCTTTAACACTTCAGTGCGGCCGGATGGAGGAGTGTCAGTGGGAGGGGGGACTGGGGCTGAGGGAAGAGGACCTGAGTATGGAGACACTTGTGGGTTTCTGTCATTTGGGCAAAACTTGCAGGCTTGGCCCAGGGCAGTATTGTCACAAAGGCAAAGAAAGCCTGTACATAAGGGACTTCACTCCATTTACCTTCCTGTTTACAGAAAAGATCTAGTTGTAGAAGGGTGTTATAATTCATACTTCCTTCGTAGGGCCAAGTGTCTCCATTTTGTAAGGAATACTGTGGCCAGGCAGTGGTACAGAAGAAAATCTGCTGCTTCTTTTTTAAGGTTTCAGGGTCAAATTTGTCCCAGTTATTCAGGATACATCTCAAGGGAGTGTCCGGTTTTGAAGGTGTGGTGCCCATCTGGAATTTTAAACAAAGGGATGCCCGCACCCCTGGTTAGTCCTGGACTTGTCTTCCCTTAGGGCGTCCCCGAAGGGTCAGGTCCAGTTGGGCTCAAAGCTCATGGCCGCTTTTCCTGAGGCCTCCATCTACCGGATTTAACCATGCTTACCGGATTTAACCACGCTTACCGGATTTAACCACGCTTACCGGATTTAACCATGCTTACCAGATTTAACCATGCTTACCAGCGGGATGGAAACTTCCCTTGCCCCTGCCGTGCGCCCACTGACCACTAAATGGGGCACAAGGACTGTTGGATTGATTGTGATCCTTCTGCCAATGCATCCTACCTGTTCCAGGGTGGCAAGGCCTGGGTCTGGGACACCACTGATGCTTGCATGCTAAGGCCCAATTTACGTGTACCTGGCCATAAAACTGTCCTTCAAGGAGGAATCTCTGAATCAGAGACAAGAGGCTTAGTAAGCTTTAAGGGGGTGGTGGATGTCCTCTAGGCCAGGGCTGAGAGAACTGCTGCTATACTCTAGCCTTCCGTCCCCACTTGCCATCAAAGGAGTAAGCCCCTCTCTTAAGGCGGTACCAGTATCCCGTGTCCTAACTGACTATATTTTCTTCCTTCCGATACCAACTACTGAATGGTTCAAATAGCAATTCAATGGCTCTAAGAGCTGTACCTGTGCACCACAGATTGTACTTGAGAGGCCCCAAGGAAGGGGAAAGTCTCCCTGGGGAGCAATGGAGGAAATGCCCTAAGGCTTCTACTATCCACAGGAAAATTACAGACTTGTCTTTAAATTGTCCTGATGTGGGGGACCATATACTACGGTGGGGAACTGGTCCTTCCAAATAGCCATCGAATGGTGACACCTGCCTAAACCCGGGAGGGCACCATGAACAGGGATCTTCTGGGCACCACCCCAAGAATTTAAGACTTCTAAATGGGGAATTTTGATCCTGCCTAGCAGGAATAACCTTGCTTGCGAGATGAGGAAAGATGTCTAGCCGGCGGACATTAGGACCCAGGAGACAGGGTGCAGAAGATGGAGGGGTCTCACGCTCAGTAACCCCTGCAGGGGGAGCTTCTGGCAGGGCCGTGGTCTCATCCAGGAAGTCTGGGAGCCTAGAACCTCCGCTAAGTCCCTGGTGTACTTCGGGACCGCCACGGAAAGTGAAAGAGTATGAACTGGATCCAGACTAACCAACATTCCCAGCCCCGGAAGGTCAGGGGTTGTTAGAGCGCCCTTTTCCGGACGGCCTGATACCCGTGTCTTCAGTTCAGCTGCCGCTAATCGCCTTTAAGCGGCCGACAGCTGCCGGTGTAGCCTCCGCATTCTAAGGAAGGACAGGACAGAATAGCAAGCGAAAGAGGTCCGATCCTACTCACCACGTGAAGATCTAGATGCCTTTCCTGGAGATTCTCCTGGCTGGCTCACCAAAAATGTAACGCCAAAGGTTCTTGCCTTAACCACGCCAAAGATTTGGTGTGGGGCAGCCTGAGGGGACAGAGAGACACGGATGGACCAAGAGAAAAAAGCTGGAGGCTTTACTGAGCAGAGCGACAGCCCAAAGCTTCCACAGCGTGGAAGGGGTCCCGAGCGGGGAGCCCGTGTTAGATTTTTTCGATCACCTTTTAAACTCTTTAAGGCGGGAAATACGTGAGGCGGGAAGATGTTACCAGAGCGAGAAACGAAGACAATTAACATGTCTTAGATCTTGAGGAAAACCGGAATTGTAACTTAAGTTTTATCTACTTTATAACCTTGCAGCGGCATGGCAAAGGAGACAGGATCTCACAGGATTTTACAAATCCGGTTTACAAGGAATTGGAATTGGGAGCATAAATAAGGTCTACTGGTCACAGAAAAACGGGTTTTTAACATTTTTTTTAGTTTCAGGGGAGGGGCAAGGGAAAGAGGGAGCGAGGACCCAGAGAAGCTTACGGCAAAAGTTTTGCTGTTGGCCGGGCGCGGTGGCTCAAGCCCGTAATCCCAGCACTTTGGGAGGCCGAGACCATCCTGGCTCACACGGTGAAACCCCGTCTCTACTAAAAAAATACAAAAAACTAGCCGGGCGAGGTGGCGGCGCCTGTAGTCCCAGCTACTCGGGAGGCTGAGGCAGGAGAATGGCGTGAACCCGGGAGGCGGAGCTTGCAGTGAGCCGAGATCCGGCCACTGCACTCCAGCCTGGGCGACAGAGCGAGACTCCGTCTCAAAAAAAAAAAAAATTTTTTTTGCTGTTTATAGCTTCTTGGGGGAAGAAAACACATGCACAAATTTTGATGTTAGGAATATTTTAAGCATATATCTTTAATATTATTCATCCAGGACCAAAGTAAGTCCTGATGCAGGAAAGGAGTGAATTTCACAGCTTTCTGAGCCCCTACTCGACCCAGGAAGCCCAGCTGGAACCTCCTCTCACTGTTAGGCTAGATTTTAATTACAGTTAAGTGACAGTAACTTTCCTCATTCCTATTTGACCTGGTATTTTCTGGTTTCAATTTCTCTCGTTGAAAGGAGTAACATTCCTAAGGCAAAATTCACAAGGCAGATATCTAATAATTTGTTCAGGTACTGTTGAAAGAAATTAACGAAATGATCCATCCCTCCCTCAGCACTCCCACATGTGTGCACCTACACACATCCCCACACACTGGCTTTCTTCCAGTTCTTTAAATCTCAGGTTCTGAAAGAGATGCAAAAATGGCTGGTACATTAAACCTGGCTTGTAAGCACCTACACACCAGGAAATGAATGTTCACAATAAAAGGCACAGTAAGGTGAGTGTCAATTCAGAACAGCAGAAGTGGAAATGTATATTCATTTGTAAATATTAGAAAGGATTTCATGGCTACATTGGCACTTGAGATCATTTCGAAGAATATCAATAATTAGAGACTGGTGGAGAATATTCCAGACACAGGGGAAAACATGCAAAGATGATAAGGAAAGACAGATTGATAGGTTCAGAAAAGTGTAGGGAAGAGGGGGATGAAAAAAAAAATTTATTAATGGGTACAAATATGTGATTTGATAGAAGAAATAAGACAGAGTTAAAGAGATCAGTAGGGTCATTCTAGTTCACAGTCATCTATTGTATATTTCATAATAACTAGAAGATAATTCAAATAGTTCTAGCATAAAGGACAAATATTTAAGGTGATGGACATCCCAAGCACACTGATTGGATCTTTACAAATTATATGATGTATTAAATTCTCACATGGATCCCAAAACTATGTACATCTATTATGCATCAAAAAAAAATAAAATAAGAAAACTGTAGGGAACCCACTCTGGCTGAGGTATACAGCATGGGGAGGGATGGAGTTGAACTGTCAGAGCCATTAGGTCAAACTAGAAATTGTCAGTGAGGTATTGGTGTTTAATCCTGGCAACCACAGGAAATGATTGCCTAGTATTTAAGCAAACTGGCGATGTGAACCACGCTTCAGAATTTAGTTTTTATTCTAAAAATAGAAAAAAAAAAAACTATCCAAACCTTCCGGCCACTATTTTATTTCCTCTGTGAAAACTGCAGGAATCATCTCAGGGTTTACACGGAAAAATCACTTTTAAAAATATATTTGCATATATTTTCCCATTTAGTCGTCATGGAAACTCTGAAGCAGGTACTGTCCTGGCTCTCCTGTTTACTAGATGTATGACCTTGGACAAGATACCTAAGTCAGCATTCATCTCTAGCATGGTAATAACAGTATAGTACCTACTTCCTATGTTTAATGTATAAAACACACAATGGATGCAAAAGCACGTGGCACCGTACCTATGGCATAATAAGCTTTCAATAAAAATTAGATTTATAATTACCATCATTATTATTACTTTACAACAAGGAAAATGAGACAGAAAAGTTAGGTGATTTGTCCAAAGTAGCTGGGCTAGGAGGTGGCAGAATTAAACTTGACTGCAAGCTACTGGCATGATGTTTCTAAACTGTAAAGCATATCCTGCTCCCTGTGAAAGAGTAAGTAAATTAGAGGTTCAATAATGGAGAACTGACTAGGCAAATTTTGCCTCCCTATCATGTGGAATTCTACAAACCAATTATGGTGATGTTCAAGAATTATTTTTTCTAACATGGAAAGAGTCAAATATATTATTATATTATTTAAAAGTTAACAATGTACACTAAGACATTTTTATTAAGATAAATAATAGAAATATCCTTTCAGGGTAGAAAATATCCTAAAAGGATGTATGCACCAAGGCTCTCAGTGACTGAAAAAGAATGAGAATGGATTTTTCTTATTCCTATGCTCACTCATCTATGAGTATAGTAATATATGCCATGTTTGATATACCCATGTTGAACACAATTTGTCCTAAAATACATCTTTTAAACTTCCACCCTTCCCCCACCGACCGTAAAACACCCTTCCTTTCCATAGCACACCTGTCTTGGTGCCAAACACACAAAGCCTTCCTTTCTAAGATGTTATATCCTACCTAAGATCCTGTGAGGAATAGTTCTTGACAGAACACATGACTCACCCATTATTTAATCATGCTGCTGTCTGTTGTTTGTTGCAAAGGGCTAATCTTAATCATAGAAAAGTTTAATGTTCTATAGAGAGCTTTACTGTGGGCTATGTAGAATCGTAAGAAAAAAATTTAATTTCCCACTTTCCCTTGTTCTCTGTCATAACCATGGATCTAAAATTCATTCCAAATCTCAGTCTAATATCTTTTTTGAAATGTATGTATATAAAATATACATAACTTAAAATTTACTATCTTAACCCTTTTAACTGTAAAATTCGGTGACATTCACATTGTACAACCATCATCACCATTCATCCACAGAACTCTTTTCATCTTGCAAAACTGGAACTGTGTACCCATTAAACAATAACTCCTACCCCCTCCTCCAAGCCCCTGGCCACCACCGTTCTACTTTCTGTCTCTAGGAATTTGATTACTCTAGATACTTCATATATGTGGAATCATTGCTGTGTTTGTCCTTTTGTGAATGGCTTATTTCACTTAGCATCATGGCCTCAAAGTTCATCCGCGTCATATGCAGCTAGAAGCCATTATCCTCAGTGAACTAACGCAGAAACAGAAAAACAAAATACCATGTGTTCTCACTTATAAGTAGGAGCTAATTATTGGGTACACGTGGACATAAAGTTAGGCACAATAGGCACTGGAGAGTGCAAGAAGAGGGAGAAAGCAGGGCAAGGGTTGAAAGCCTACCTATTAGGTATTGTGCTGCCTACCTGAGTGACAGACTCATTTGTACTCCAAACCTTGGCATCACACAATATACCTTTGTAAAAAACCTTCTTATGGACCCCTGATTCTAAAATAAAGGTTTAAAAAAAGGATTACGTTAAATTAAATTTAAATTAAAAGGACATACCATTTGACCAACATCAACAAAAAAATTTCATCCATGATGTAGCAAGTGTCAGAATTTCCTTCCTTTGTAAAGACTGGACAATAGTCCGTTGCATGAATGTGCCACATTTTTTTTATCCCTTCATTCATTAATGATGACTTCCGTTGCTTTCATGTTTTGGCTATTGTTAATAATGCCACCATGAACATGGGTTTACCAAAATCTCTTCAAGTCCCTATTTTCTATCCTTTTGGGTACAATCCAGAAATGGAATTGCTGGATAACACTATTTGTTGAAAGCCTGTCTTTCCCCCCACTGAATGGCCTTAACCTTGTTGAAAAATCATTTACTATATATGTGAGGGTTTGTTTTGGGGCCCTCCATTTTATTCCATTGGTTTATATGTCTGTCTTTATGCCAGTACCAAACTAATTTGATTACTGTAGCTTTGTAGTAAGTTTTGAAATCAGGAAGTGTGAGACCTCCAATTTTGTTCTTCTTTTTCAAGATTGTTTTGGCTACTTGGGGTCCTTTGAGATTCCACTATGAACTTTAGGATGGATTTTTCTATTTCTTCAAAATTATCAATGGGATTTTAATAGAGACTGCAATGAATCCGTAGTTCACCTTGAATCTGTAGTTCATCGCTATCTTAATAATAAATCTTTCAATTTGTGAAAATCTTTCAATTTGTGAACACCGGATGTCCTTCCTTTTATTGTCTTCTTTAACTTCTCTAATGATTTTTCTTTCTTTTTCCAGCTCATTGGCCTATAATGCCCTTTCCTAGACTTTGCCTTTTTCCTCTGTAGTGGTTTGAGGTTTTATTGACTTAGTCTGACTCTTTGATATGCAAAAATAGGCAATTTAAACCCTTTGATATGTCATGTAAGGAGCGATGATATGTTATGGCAGAGGTCCTGGGTATTCTGAATAGTTGGTGACATCATTAATTTAGCTGTCTAAATTGGTGAAATAATCATTATGTAATGATGAATGAAAAAATACACCACATAAGACCCCTGAAAAAGCAAATATTAGAGTTCTCCCACCCTATGTCTTTTGCCAATGGCTATAACTGTCCACTATGGAATGTGAGTGGTCATGGAGTTGGCAGAGGAGATCATTGGCAGAACATGAGATAAGATATCACGGACATAGATGGGGTAATGTAAAAATTGTTATAAGTTTCCTCACTAGAGCTTAAGTTTGAGTATAGCCTGTTTCAATGTTTGCTAACCTTCAAAAAGTTTTCAATAAAATCCCCTGAGATTCTTACATGCCCTAATGTTCTCTCTCCTATGTCTCCTAAGAAGTCATGAGTACAGAAGTGAGCATCCAGGAACATATTTGACAAGGGATTTGAAACTGAGGGCCAGGACGCAATAGCCCATGAATGTATGAGAACATCTGGTGCTCCGTGAGATATTCTAGTGATAACAACAGCAAAAAAGCTCTATTCTCGTGAGAACAATTTGAATCGATCTGATTCTTGATCTCTGACATTGTAATTTGAAATTACAGAAGTATTCAGGCCCTCAGGAGTGGTAACTAAAATGGAGAAGCTGCGCTGAAAGGTGCCGTGGGCAAGTCAAAATTAAAATTAAGTTGAGTTACACAGCAGCAGAAACTGCTACTGTACTAGCATAGTATCTCACAGCAGTAGTCAGTACTAGTCAGGATGAAGAGCAGGAATCAGAGCTGTTAGGAAGAAGACACTATCGCTAAAGGAAGCACTCAAAAGCTAATCCAGTCATGCCACTCACCAACTTAAAGTTAAACCTCCCGTGGGGTCCATCATGATCTGCCCCCATCTTTTACCTCCATCTCACAACTCCCACCACTCACTCCTGTTGTCTTTCAGCCCCAGTGATCCCCCATACTGAACTACAGTGGTCTCCTGCAACCCACTTTTGCTTTACAGGTTTCAGTTTCCCATGATCAACCACAATCTGAAAATATTAAGTGGAAAATTCCAGAAATAAACAATTCCTAAGTTTTAAATTGCACACCCTCCTGAGTAGCATAATGAAATTTCATGCCATCCCTGCATCCCACCTGGGACGGGAATCATCCCTGTGTCAGTGTCTCCACAGTGCCTCAGCTCCCCACCCATTTATTACTCAGAGGCCAATTCAGTGATCAGATCAACCATTGCAGTACTGCAGTGCGCATGCTCATGTAAACCTCATTTGACTTAGTAATGGCCTCAAAGCACAAGAGTAGCAATGCTGACATATTGTTATAGTTGTTCTATTTTATTACTATTGTTTTTAATCTCTCACTGTGCCTAATTTAGAAATTAAACTTTATCGTAAGTATGTATGTATAGGGAAAAAAACATAGTATATATAGAGTTTAATATTATCCATGGTTTCAGGCATCCACTGGGGGTCTTGGAATGTATCCCGGTGGATAAGGGGGGACTACTGTACTTGCGGTTCCTGAAACGGAGCACGTGCTCTCTCAGCTCTTGGCCAAAGGACATGCTGTGTGCCCCATCTGCAACACCCACCTCTGCCTACCTCATCTAGTTGATTACTCCTACTTCTCTCTCAGGGTTTAAGACTATGTCTAGACTAGGAACCTTTCCTCTGGGCTTCATTTGTGCTTTGTAAGTTTCTTTATTTGCCACGCCTGCAGTGAACTACAAGCTCCTTGAGGAGGGTTTGTCCTTTATGGCCAGGCTTAGCTAGGCACCTGGCACATAGCAGTGAGGCAGGAAAATAGGGTCTGGAGGCAGGAAACATATGGCCGATTCACACTTCAGCTATGACAGAAAATATCCTCTCCATAGGTCATACACCAAGTAACCAATGAAAACCTCTAGAGGGCATTTAAACCCCAAAAAATTCTGGTAACGGGGCCCTTGAGCCCCTATGCTCGGGCCTGCTCCCACACTGTGGAGTGTACTTTCATTTTCAGTAAGTTTCTTCATTCCTTCCTTGCCTCATTTGTGCGTTTTATCCAATTCTTTGTTCAAGATGCCAGGAACCTGGACACCCTCCACCAGTAACAGTAGGAGCTCAGTATCTGTTTTACTAAAAGTCATACTCTCAGGTTAAATTTTATAAGAAAATCCAATTATATGCAGCATACTAAAAAATGGAAATGTAGTGGTGAAATTGTGAAATGAAGTACAATTCAAGAGGAAATAATGAAACAAATCAGAGAATCACTTTGACGAAAGGATGCAATTCATAAGAAGGCAATGTCTCCACGGGGTGATACTTCCTCCAGGAGCTCTCCTCTCTCCATCCAACCTGGTTTAGGTTTCTGCCTAACCCCCTCACCTTTCTTGCAACCCTCTCTACTGACATCATTTGTCTTGGTGGGGTTCCCCACAACTCTGTAGTTCTTCTAGAGGAGTGACCGTATCTTTTTACCTTTTTATCTCCAGCATTTGATAAATGGTGAATGGAGGAATGAGACAGAGGCAAGAATCTTTTGCAAAAAATAACATGACATCAAAATACATAACGAAAAACTGTAACAAGTGAAAGTAGAAATGACAGTTATACAATCATGAGATATTTTAACACACTACTATCCATCTTTGACAAATCAATTGAATAAAAAATAAATAAGGGCAGAAAAGAATTGAACTATATAACAAGGTTACATTAATAAATACTGAACTTTGTAACCCAGATGTAGAAAATGCTTCTATAAATCAGATGTTTACAAAAATAGACCATGACCAGCCCACAAAGAAAACTTCAATTTACTGCACAAAGCGCAAATTATGTAGAACAAGTTCCTGAAGGAAATACAAAAACAAAAAAGGAAGAAAAAGGAGAGATATAGCAGAAGCCACTTAGCAATTTAGAAAGCTTTACCAATGATCTTATAAAGGCTGACATTATTTGAAGCAATAATACCCTTTCCAGAGATCCAGCTCAAGGAAATGATCTCAATCCCATCCTCAGATTTCTGTGTACAAATATTATTTTATAACATTTTTATAATAGAAAAGAATAAGAATTCCTTAAATGTCTAACATTAGAAAAATAGTAAATTATAGTGTGTGTATCTAATGCAATATTATGAAGCCATCAAAATTATGTTTATAAAGATTTTAGTGGCATGAAAATATTTGTTTCAGTCAGGTTGCTATATAACAAATCACTCCAAAACCTAATGCCTTGAAACTATAACAGTTTATTATTTCTCCCAGTCCTATGGGTTGACTGTGTGACTTTCCTGCTTTGCAAGATTTTGGCTAGAATTTTGGGATGTCTGGAAGGTCCAAAATGGCCGCCCTCATGTGCCTGCACCTGGGTTATCATCCATGAGCCTCTCCATGTGGCTCCTTACACTCCCTGGAAGAATGGGGACTAGAACCCAAGAAGAAATGTTCTAAGCAGCGAAGGCAGAAACCATTGATCTTGTAAGGCCTCGTCTCAGAAATTATACAGCATCACTTCTGCTGCTGTATTTTATTCATCAAATTAAATTCCAGGGCCAACCTTGTTTCAAGGGAAGGGAAAAGAGATTGCTTCTCAATGGAAGTGTTAAAGCAAACTAAACACGGCCTGAGAGGGACTTGGTACTTCTATATTTGAGTCCTTGTGAATGAACTGCAACCTAACTTAATAGGTAGACAGGACTGAAAACCTAATTTAGGAGTATGCCGTGTAACAATCCCTGAGTCATCGCCAATCCCAGCAGCCATACATCAACCAGTCATACACTGCTCAACACTGTTCAACACAGCTCATACACTGTTCAAACTCTGTTCAAATAAGGCAGACGCCAAGCTGTAACCAATCCAGCTGTTTCTGTACCTCACTTCTGATTTATGTACATCACTTTACCTTTTTTGTCTATAAATTTGTTCTGACCACGAGGCAACCCTGGAGTCTTTCTGAATCTGCTGTGATTCTGGGGGCTGCCCGATTGCGCAAATCATTCATTACTTAATTAAACTCCTTTAAATTTAATTTGGCTGAAGATTTTATTTTAATAGAAGGATTGGCAAATGATCTTTAATCCATCATAATAATATAACATTAAGTGAAAAAATCTTATTTTTTCACTTAATTTTAAATATATACATATGTAAATATAAACCCAGCTCTGATTTGTAACATTATATGTATTTTTCTATTTCCTATGAATAAAAATGTATATTATACATAGATTTATATTTTCCATATGAACTTTAAAAGACCAGAGGGCAAAATGCTAACAGGGATTATCTCCAGATAGTGAAAGAGGCCCAATTATAATTTTATTCTTTAAAGTTTTGTGTTTGTTCCAAAGTTATGGAAATGTATTACTTTTAAATTGGAGCATAAATGTCATTTTAAAGATATTTTATTCCCGTATAGAAACATTTAAAGCAATTTCCTACAAAAGGCTAAAAGCGCTAAAGGAAATTGAATCAGAAGTAGATGAAAACCAACATCAGATTGAAAAGCAAACAAAATACAAAAAAGATAGTTCCAGATAGCACCTGTATGATTCTCTTCTTGACTGTACAGAATATTAAGCATTTGAATCATCAAACATCTCGTAGCAGATTTATGACTGTATTGAACAAATGTATAAATGATTTTCCCCTTTCATTATACTTACAGTACATATTGAATATTTTTCTGCCTCCAAAAAGAAAAAAAAAAAAAACAAAGGAAACAAACATTCCTCTTTTATGTGTATGGATCTAAGCTAAGATAAAGGGATGCAGCAGAAACCTTGAGGCAGAGAATAATAAAAATTGACATTTTTTTCACGTATTATACTAAACCCTAGAATAAAATAGGTGTGCTTTAAAAATAGTTTTACTGTTGTTTCTCTCGACTCTATGATTTTATAAAGTTAAAACAGTGAGTGTTTTTTTCTAAACAAAGGCAACATGCAATTTTAATGCACCATCATAAATTATTGCATGATTTTGATGGCAACTTTAGGTAACATGGAAACACTAAGGAAGAAAGAATCATGCATTCCTCTTATACAGATAGAAATTATTTTCAAGGACACAGACCTGCTGTCTAATAGCTTGCCTAGCCTTTCCAGACTTGTCAGGAGAGCCCAGTTTTTATCTCTGCATCCTCATTCCCAGAAGGTCTGGAAGTATTCTTGGCTCACACCAAAAATTATATACTCCAGGAAAGAATTTTCTTTCCCTCCCAGAAAGTGACAAAGATTCCATAATCCAACACAATTTCAGAAGAAAGAGAAATATTAGAAAAGCATTAGCCAAAAACATTGTGTACATGTACTCTGTTTATAGATGTGCATCTGCTGAACTTCGAAACAGCACTCGTAGATAGACATCTGCTGATGTGTGCATGCCAGATGAAGTCTCTATTTTCTCACAACCTGAGATTTCTAACCCCAGACAGAATGACTCTCAGTTCCACTCCACAGATGAATTCTTAGCAGTCTTTCTCAAAACACGTGCATATGCTGTAGTGATCTCTTTGGCACTAACAGGTAATGATATGTGCTATGCAGAAGATGTTTGTGACATATGAGATTATTCCTAAGTCATGAAACATAAAGCTTTTCCTTTAAATCATTCTTTAACAGATAAGGCCAATTAGGTAGCAAGTGTTCCTTTGGGTCCAGGTAATTATATATAACATTTTAAAATACTTTTCTATAAAAGTGAAAACAATCCTATCAAAGCTATGATAATATCTATTCGAGACTCAGTTATGCTGTTTTAAACTCCATTACATATTTCTATAGACTAAGAATTTCAGCATCTTTAAACAATAATGAGACCTCAAGAGATGATTTCAAATCCTTCCCCATTGTTTCATCACTTGCTTATACACGGGTCTTTTACCTTCATTAAGTTTCAAAGGTTTTTTTAAATAAATATTTTCATTGTCCATGGACTCTGAATGCATCATACTGATAAATAATACAGTTTAATTTGTTTTTTGTTGTTTTTGTTTATCTCGGGGATTTATTTTAGATATTTGAGATGTTTTCTGTTTTCATGACCTAATGGCTGATTAATCTCATTTGAGTTCAAATATTTATTCAGCTGCTACTTTTTTGCAGGAAAACCTTCGTGTGTGCTGGGATGGCTCGTTTTTTAATGATCGGGTCCTGCTATGCCTAAAAATAGAAATTAAAATTCAAACTTTATGACATATTCCTATTCTAGATAGCTCATCTGGTGCACATTTTTTCATATACTTTGTATTTTTTTAAAAAGTCATACAAAAAAGTGTAATCAAGGCCTTCTGAAGCAACAGGGTAAGAATAAACCCAGAAGCAATGGCCCGGTAATATGACAGGGAACCTGGGTCAGTCAGGGATAAGCCTGATCATCAAACAGAAGGCTCTGGAAGTTTAACTTCATGCTAAGTGTTAAGTCTTCATCTCTCTCTCCTTCCTCCCTCCCTTTTTCTTTTTGTTCCTCAGAAATGCACAACTAATTGTGCTTGCTTGCCCAAAGTTAAAATTTAGTTAACGAAAACATCCAGTGATAAGAACACCGTATTTCCAAATCCAAAGAATAACATAGTTCCTGGGTTCGACATTTGAATTGGGAGTTTTATTTTTTCGTAAGTTTTTTAATAGCTAGAGTTTTTGTTGTAGGAATGAATATCACTTTCCATTATTGCGGATACTAAATTAAGAACATGCTCAAAATTAGCTCATTTTAGTGTTACAGACAGTGATAGGAGTACAAAGTATTTCCACTTTTTATTACGATCTTATTGTCTGCCACCAAATTTTATTGTATTGCTTTGTGTGGGCTTTTTTTAATACATATCATCTGATTTCCACAAAAGGCACATTTCCTTATCTTTAGACAGCAAAATATAAAGTTATATTTGGAAGGCAGCATTTCTGAATATTCTTCCTTAAAGAAATGGGAACTCGAACTGGTTCATAAATATTGTTTCTCTTTTAATCTCCCAACTCCCCTTTGAGATAGATGCTATAATTACACTAGAAAGAATTTTATACTGGGCTGTCCAAAAAATTATATTTATTATTTCTATTTCAGTGCTTGAAGAGGGTTCTACTGAAGAACCCAAGATGAGAGAGTTCTTCTCATTACTTTCTTTTTTCTGGGACAGTTTTGCTCTTGTCACCCAGGCTGGAGTGCAATGGAGCGATCTTGGCTCACTGCAACCACCACCTCCCAGGTTCAAGTGATTCTCCTGCCTCTGCCTCTAGAGTAGCTGGGATTACAGGCACGTGCCACCACACTCAGCTAATTTTTGTATTTTCAGTAGAGGCAAGGCTTCACCATGTTGGCCAGGCTAGTCTCGAACTCCTGACCTCAAGTTATCTGCCTGCCTCAGCCTTCCAAAGTGCTGGGATTACAGGTATAAGCCACCTCGCCTGGCCTCTTCTCATTACTTTCATGCTGAAATGTTTTATAACACATACTACAAGTAGGAATATCAAATATCCTGTGTTAAGATCTCTATCTCAAAAGAAAAAAACAAATACCTCCTGAAGTGGTTGACCCCTGTGTGATGGTTAATATTGAGTGTCAACTTGACTGGATTGAAGGATGCAAAGTATTGTTCCTGGTTGTTTCTGTGAGGGTGTTGCCAAAGGAGATGAACATTTGAGGCAGTGGAGTGGGAGAGGCAGATCCACCCTCAATATGAGTGGGCACCATCTAATCAGCTGCCAGCACTGCTAGGATAAAGCAGGCAGAGGAACGTGGAAGGAACGTGAGTCTCCTGGCCTCCATCTCTCTCTCTCCCGCGCTGGATGCTTCCTGCCCTCAAACATTGGACTCCAAATTCTTGAGCTTTTGGACTCTTGGACCTACACCAGTGGTTTGCCAGGGGCTCTCAGTCCTTCCTCCACAGACTGAAAGCTGCACTGTCAGCTTCCCTGCTTTTGACATTTTGGGAGGCAGACTGGTTTCCGTGCTCCTCAGCTTGCAAATGGCCTATTGTGGGACTTCCTCTTGTGATCGTGTGAGTCAGTACTCCTTAATAAGCTCCCTTCATGTACACATATTAGTGCTGTCCCTCTAGAGAACCCCGAGTAATACACCCTGAAATAAAGTTTAGCAAAGTTTATGTAAATCATTTTTGTTTTCGTTTGTATTTGTTTTTTCAATTACATTCAAATTTTAGCTCTAGTTTATTTAGAATAGAATGGTTTAACTTCATTTCTTTAGCTGAGGTATTATGAAATCATGAACAAGCTTCTGCCATATTTTTATTCCTTAATATTTTATAATTTTAAAACCATTTTCATATGAAGTATGAAAATGACTTTTCAAGCAATCTTTTGTTAAGCAGGGCAGGAATTGTTATACATTTTCATAATGAGAAAATTACAGTTTAGAGGAGGTTAAATACAGCTCACGGTCACATTACCAGTAACGAGCAGTGTTGAGCCTCGAAGCCTAAGCTATGCCCACAGTTCTTTGTGCTGTATTAATGATGCATTGATAATTTCAGGGTTACAATAAACACATATTAAGTGCCTAGTAAATACTTCATTGTACAATTTTTTAAAGTATGAAGTAAAAGAAATAAAATGTACAACTTTTGTTCATGAGTTTACATTCTAGTGCTAAGAGAAAATATTAGAAGGAAAATATAGAAATATGTCTTCTACATCGAAACATGAGGAGTGTAGAAAGAAACCTCTGAGATATGCAATCAGTGTACGTTAATATGGTACAGGGTGATTAAATGGGCCCTAGAGAAGCACAAAGTTTTCTCTTGGTTTGCTAGAGAAGCAATGTCTGCATTGTTCCAATTTAGTCACCAAGTGTCAAAACTTATGTTTCTCTTACCAGAGAAATATGCCTGGTTTCAAGGTTACCAAACTGACTACTGTAAACAATTTCTGCAATCAATTCACAGGACCTCCACAGTGTGCCTTTTGCTAGGTAGGAAAATGCCAGGCAGCTTGGAAAATAAGAAAACACATTTTATGTCTGCCATGAGCATTGGCATCAGCCAATTATCCCACACTGTTTTCGGCTAGCCAGTGCTGGAGAGAGCCGGGTCAGTACTCTTTTGCTGAAAGACCTAGGAGTTAACTAAGTGTGGCACTTTCTGTGTCAATTTCAAAGTATTTTATAATACTAACTAGTCACTAAATACAATTTACGGAATTTCGCACTTGGAGCATAAACGTTATGATCCTTCTCTTCCAGACTATTGTCATTTTCTTTTTGGCAAAGAATCAGATTTCTTGATTCCCTCTTTTCTGGTAATTCAACGAGCACTTACGCATTCTATTTACATAATGGTTTATCGACAATTCTTTTGGAGGTGTTCTGCAAGTCACTTACTTCACCTGTGGGTTTCAAGGCTTTGGTTTATCTTGCAAAACAGAGACAATATCACCCACATCACTGCTCTCCAACTATTTGTGGGAAAGAACCAGTATTTTTAAATTATTATTTCAACTCTGTCACAAACCTCTATGTAGCTGTACTGCGCACGGCTGGTTCACAATGCACACATGCAAGTCTGACAACACACAATCCAGTCTATACGTGATCATTGGAAAAGGCCACTGATCCCACATTTGAATGTCACAGAAATGTCAAATTCTACAAAATTTTCTAAGCGTTTATTCCTTATTTCTGTAACAGTGTGCATCAAATTGAGCTTTGATCTACACTTTCCACAGAGATCCATGACCTTAGTACAAAACTGTGACCACCTGAGGAGCTCAATTGCTACTGTCTGGTGGAATGACTCTTCTGGAGAACTCTTCCAGCCTAACCAACTGCACATTTTCTTCAAGCACTGAACCTTCTACTTCATTTCCTTGCTGTTACTGTCTAGTTCCGTCTACATATAACACATGTCCAGGAATGGACATTTCTGATATAGTCTTCTTTATAGTTAGAAGACAGAGCTCACTTTTATTGTTTATTATTTTTGAGACAGAGTCTTGCCCTGTCTTCCAGGCTGGAGTGCAGTGGCACAATCGCAGTTCACTGCAGCTTGCACCTCCCAGATTGAAGTCATTCTTGTGCTTCAGCCTCCCAAGCAGCTGGGATTACAGTTTGGGATTACAGTTGGTGCACCAACACACCCAGCTAATTTTTGTATTTTTAGTAGAGATGGGGTTTTGCCATATTGTCCAGGCTGGTCTCAAGCTCCTGACCTCAAGTGATCCTCCCACCTGGGTCTCCCAAAGTGCTGGGATTACAGATGTGAGCCACTGCACCCACCCAGAGCTCATTTTTAAAAAGATATAATCTCTACCCCAGGTTAAAAGCTGCATGTTAACATGTTAGAAATATCTTAAAGATAGAATGCCCATATTAATGCTAACAACTTAAGTGACCAACTTAAGTCACATGTAGTTTATAATTCAGAACTAAAAAAAAAAAATCATTATACAGGCATACCTCACTTAATTGTACGTCCCTTTATTGCACTTCCCAGATATTGTGTTTTTCACACATTAAAGGTTTGCAGCAACCCTGCACTGAGTAAACCTATTGGTGCCATTTTCCCAAGGGTATGTGTTCACTTGATGTCTGTGTGTCACATTTTGGTAATCCTCACAATATTCTCACAATATTTCAGACTTTTTCATTATTATTATATCTGCTATGGTGATCTATGATCACTGATCTCTGATGTTACTTTAATTGTTTTGAGGCACCACAAACCATACCCATATGACAGCAAACTTAATCAATAAAGGTTGTGTGCATTCTGAATGCTCCACCAACTGTTTCCCATCTCTCTCCCTCTCCTCTAGCCTCCTTATTCCCTGAGACACAACAATATTGAAATTAAACCAATTAATAACCGTCCCATGGCATCTAAGTGTTCAAGTGAAAGGAAGAGTCGCATATCTCTCACTTTAACAGATACAAGTTGCTCCACATGTTTGAGCAAAGAAATTGATTTCTTGACATGAATCTACTCCTGGTGAAGATCCTGTGAACATTGTTAAAATAACAAAGGATTTAGAATATTACATCAATTTAACTGATAAAGCAGCATCAGGGTTTGAAAGGATTGACTTTAATTTTGAAAGAAGTTCTACTACTGTGGGTAAAATGCTATAGAGAAATCTTTTTTAAAAGGAAGAGTCAATTGATATAGCAAATTTATTGTCTGATTTTAAGAAATTGCCAGAGCCATCCCAGCTTTCAACAACTATCACTGTGATCGCTCAGCAGCCACCAACGTTGTGGCAAGACCTACCAGCAAAAAGATGATGACTCACTGAAGACTCAGATGTCCATTAGCATTTTTAGCAATCAAGTATTTTTCATTAATGTATGTACATTTTTAGATATAATGCTACCACACACTGCATAGACTATAGTACCGTATAAATAGAACATTTATATTCACTGGGAAACCAAAAAATTTGTGTGACTGACTTTACTATGATATTCACTTTGTTGCAGTGGTTCGAAATCAAACCCTTGATATGTCTGAGGTATGCCTGTAACATAACATAATAAATTTCAGTTGTGAAATGTATGGACCTAAACCTTTGCTTCTTTCAGGAAAAGTTACAAAGAGTATAATGTACTTACAAAAAATTTTTTTAAATAATCAGTGAAAGAACACAAGCATTGGTGGACAACATTTAAAGTGACATTATCTTCCTTGCCAATGATTTGGTAGAGATAAGGGAGGATGCTGGAAGAAGGTAGTTATTGCCCTCCAAAAATCCTCCTTGTGGTCCTAGGAGGCAATGGAAAGTTCTAGACACTAACTCTGAGTGGTATAGCATGAACACTACTGCTGTCTTCACCCACCTCTTTGTACAAATATTCAGAGATTCACTTGAATTTTAGGCAGATTTGCTTTCTCTGTTCTGTAAAAAATCAAGAGTCAGAAAGCTACCCTAAGATCCTATATCCCGACCAGTATGCACCGAATGGGAATTCTAAATTAATGTATTATTATTTTCAACTGCAAAGGGAGCTTCCTAATATCCACTCTAATAAGAAAAGATGAACAAAAATACAAGAAAATAAGGAAAACAATAGCTTTTGCACAGGAGAGATTATAACAAAAAGATTTGACATTTATTTTTCCAGAAGTTATTATCTAATATATTCCAAGGTCAGACCTGTATGAATGATAAAAATCAGAGAATTATTAAGGCTCACAGACCATGTCTTCTATTCTGAACAATGAGTGTTTGGGATACAACAAAATAAAGGTACTTTACATTTAAAGACTATTTTTCCCTCACTTAAATTTCATTCACTCCTTACCTAAATATCACTGACTCTTTTATTGGACCTTATTCACTTATCATCATTATTGCTTTTCTCATCTCCTTACCATGGAAATAAAATATACATGCAAGAACCTTGGGCTGAACTTACATCAAGTCCCACTGGAACATTGTAATAATACAAAATAAATCCTGAAATATAGACTTAAAAATATAGATAGTTCTATGAAGCTGGAGTTTCCAATTTTTCTTCTCTAGAACCAGCCCTTAATCATACACCTCTTTTTTCTTTCACTTATACAGATTTTCAACCCTTCTTGCTACATTCAAGACATAGAAATCCAGCCAGAAGACAACTCAAGATATTTTGTGGATCTATGCCTTGCCTTCAGAAAAGCAAATAGCTACCATAAAAAACCACTGGTCCAATATTAACCATTACTCCTTACCACACTCTGCTTTTCTAACAAAATTTCGACCGAATATTCTCTCTCAGAGCCTCCAAAAGGAACCAACTGATGACAATTGATTTTGGACTTCTGGCCTCCTGAACTATAACAAAATAAATTTCCGTTGTTTTAAGCAAGCCGGGTTGTGATTGTTTGTTACAGAAGCTCTAGGAAACTAAAATACTTAATATCTAAGTATCTTAAAACTAAGATACCTTCTTATGCCTTCTTATGATGCGATCATAGACTGATATTGCATTATTCTAATTTTACAGAAAATGTATGAGCCTATTTAAAATAATATCTATAAGAAATAGTATAATATTATATTTTATTTTATAAGCAATACACGTCTTACCGCCAAAGAAACCCTGAATTCCATATTATAATGTATTTTATTAAAGGTGAACAATTGGAAACTTACTAACCAAAAGAAGTAGGGAGACAAGTCAATGATATTTCTTGTTGTGTTCTTTTTGTTGAGGTTTTCAATAAACTGAAAAAGAGTCAAACTTTCTACTAAAAGAAAAAATCCCAACTGTGACACTATCTTTTGCACTTTTTAACTACATATTTTTTATTATAGGCTGAGGCAGGTGGATCACAAGGTCAGGAGTTCAAGGCCAGCCTGGCCAAGATGGTGAAACCCCATCTGTACTAAAAATACAAAAATTAGCCGAGCATGGTGGCGGCACCTGTAATCCCAGCTACTTAGAAGGCTGAGGCAGAGAATCACTTGAACCTGGGAGGCAGAGGTTGCAGTGAGCCAAGATCGCGCCACTGCACTCCAGCCTGGGTGACAGAGCGAGACTCCATGTCAAAGAAAAAAAAAAGAGTCTGTATGCCTATTTTGTTTATATATACATATGCAATTGTAAAAAATAGATCTGGTTATTGGTACCAAAAATTTGTGAGGTTTTAAAATAGATCAGGTTACCAAATGAACATAATTAGAGTAAAATGCATGAACTGTTAACAAGACAATACGTTAGGCAGTATAAACACAATACATAAAATCAGAGGCAATAAAGAATATCTCAAGAATAAGATCAATTCCCAGTCAAAATTTTACTGCTGAAATTTCAGAGGTCTGTAACAGTTTTCCTTAATGACAAACTTTTTAAAAATTGATTAAATTGATGTAATAGCCTGGGAACTATCTTAAAGAACACAAAGACAGTATCAAAATCAGATTTTTCACTAATTTACCCTGAAATTATAAGTTTTATAAATCTTCTTTAAAAATGGTTTTGTTTCCATCTATATAGATATTAACTCTTAACAACTGTCTTCATTTAAACACTCTTTTAAATAGGCAGGTGGTATAAAATGTATTTAGAAATGCAAAGAAACTAGAATAGTGAAACAACCTTGAAAAATAATAGCAACGTTGGGGGCTTACATTTCCTAAAATAAAGATTTGCTATAAAGCTACAATCATCATGATACTGTGGGATTGGTGTTAGACAAATAGATCAATGGACTGTGCAGAAATAGACCCATACATGTATGATTGCATTAGTCAGCTACAGCTGCCATAATGAGGTACCACAGATTAAGTGACTTAAACAACAGAAATTTACTTTATCACAGTACTGGAGGCTGGAAGTCCAAGATCAAGGGGTCAGCAGCATTGGTTTCTAGTGAGGCTTTTCTTCGTGGCTTGCAGGCAGGCACCTTCTCACTATTTCTTTACATGGCCTTTTCCTCAGTGCTCAAGTGGAGAGAGAATTCTCTGGTGTTTCTTTCTCTTCTTCTAAGGATACTAGGCCTACTAGATCAGGGAGTCCCGATCTTATGACTTCTTTTAACCTTAATTACCTCCTTAAAGACCCTCCCTTCAAAAACAATCATGTTGGGAGTTAGGGCTTCAACATATGGAATTTGGAGATAAATAATTCCGTTCATAACAATGGTCACTATTTTTTGCAGAGATGTAAAGGAAATCTGTATAGAATGGATAGTCTCTTCAACAAACGGTACTGGAACAATTGGATATCCGTAGCCAAAGGGTGGAGAAAAAAGTACTTTAATCCATACATTGCCTCATATACAAAAATCAACTCAAAATGGGTCAGAGACCTAAACGTAAGAACTAAAACTACAGAACTTCCAAGGCACTGTTAAAAATGAAAACAACAAACTGAAAAAATATCTCTGCAAATAACATATCTGACAAAAGAGCTATGTAAAGAACTCTCAAAATTCAATAAAAAGAAAACAAACAACCCAATCTTTAATGGCAAAAAGATCTGAACAGATCTTTACCAAAGAAGATACATGGATGTCAAATAAGCACATGAAAATACGCTTAATATCATTAATCATTAGGAAAAAGGAAATTAAGACCACAATGGAAAACGACTATACACCTGTAAGAATGGCTAAAATTTAAAAACTAACTTCGCCAAGTGTTGGTGAAAATGGAACATAACTCTGTTCTGCTTAATGTCTACCCAGCATCTGGTAGCTGCTGGCATTTCCCCACCAAAAAAAGAAAAAAAGAAAACTCTTCTTAAATTGAAATTGTAGGGTCAAAGGAGAAAGTCACAACAAAGCACGAATTTTTCTCAGTATCATGCTGCATGGATGTAAACTAGAATGAAAAACAAAAGTTCCAATTCACCAACTTTTACTGTGTGGATCATGTTTTGCTGTCTTATTTAATAAACTTTGCTTAGCCCAGTGTCACAAAGGTCTTCTCCTGTATTTTCATGGATAGGACATAATACACGCCTGACCAATAAAAGTCAGATCTGAACCCGTTTCTAGAATCTAGGCACTCCCTTTTCACTGATTGGTAATTGGTAAAATGTAAGTTTAGATCTAATATTGTATTTGCTTCTGAGTGGAAGGTTCCTGCTTGATAATGAAGACAACACACAGAGCTGCCTCAAGAGAGAGAAAGAGAGGTTCCTGACCTGTCAGAAACCAACATAAATCCTGCACTCAAACTGACTTCAGACAGTTTGAGTCTGCTTCCCTCATTAGTTATTAAGCAGTCCTAACTAACAAAGTGACAATTTCTGGAGTAATTTCAGTATAAGAAACACGGAATTTCTAACATCTACCCCTAGACTGCTGTAAGGAATGAATGATAATGTACACAACTTGCTTAGCACAGTGCTGAGCAAATACTGATCATTCTATACAAGTTAGCATAGTAGGACCAGTAACCAGACTGCAGTGGATGAAGAAAAAAATGGAAGATGGAGAAACAGGTATGGGTAATATTCCAAGTGTTTTTGCCAGAAAGAGAAACAGAGAAGGGAAGTAGGGCTAGCAGAAGTAAAATTCACAGATAAGGAAATTTTAAGCTGAACTTCTCTTATGCTATTCCATTGAGTTTGTTGACAAAAATGTGTTTTATCATGTTCAGTCAATATCATACTAAATTTGATTTTGGTTGTTTTCCTAACACCTTCAGATTTTTAATTATTATTGCTCTAAGGCTTGCTGAACTTATAAAATTTTATTACTCACTTAGAGAGAATGTATGAGAAAAGTAACAGAATGTTTATGAATTAGACCTTTGGACTGAAGAAACTTTAATGAAACTTTCTCTTTCTTTCTAATTAGTAAAATCTCTTTTAGATGTTGCTGCGATTGATCCAAGTTTCTCTGATAACTATAAAGATAAAATTATATTAAGTTGTTATGTATTATACTTTTGAAACCAAAATGATCATACTAGAATAATATCACATTATCATTCTATTTTAATGAGCTCAAAAAATTAGGGTTTAGGTTAATAAACACTATATAAAATGGTAAAAATGTGTCTAAGTTATAAGGATGATATCATCCTGAACCTTATTTCTTTTGCATAAAGTGTTAATTATCTACGGATCACAGGTTATTTTGTTATTCCTCCCATCATTGCATTATTTGAAATTTTAATAATGGACTCTTGTATATACAATGTCTTGATGTAACTTGTGACACTAAATTAGAAACTCAAAAATGTTCATTTGAACCAAACTAAATTAATATTGTGTGCTGCTCCAATTACTAATGAGAGAATGTTTTATTCTATCACTATTTTTCTAAAAGTAAAAAATCACTGCCCAGATTACTTGAGCTAATATGTTTCTTACTTAAAAATTAGACATATAATAATATGAGATAGTAAGTGACATATTAGGCTCAGAAAAAGAAATAATTATTGGGCTACTCATTGGATAACATCAAGTTCTCAATTAAGCCTCTATAAAAGTTACTCAAAATATTATGTTTTTATTAATCTATTGAGGATAAAAAGAAAATTATACTTTAAAAAATTCCGTCTCCCACAATGATTGTGTGTGTGTGTGTGTGTGTGTGTGTGTGTGTGATGATTGCCTCATTATTTAACTCTATATTATCTGGTTTTAAACACACAAAACCACTTAAAGACAATTTTATTCTTATTACTAATTATATTCATTATACCATGTTTCTATAGCTGAGTGAAGAAGATACATATTTATGCATTTCTAAATGACTAGATATTTTTTAATGTATGGCTTATTTTCACAAGTGTTTTCCTTTCATAACACTGACCCATAAAGCATGTAGCCTAGTTTTAGAAAACATTCATATTTTCACCCACTAACAATTAGACTTAAATTTAATATGCATGCATACAATTGGTATTTTTTATTGAATTGAGAGACATGGAAATTACTGTCACTTCTTCCTTAGCAGCTTCTCACACCCCCTTTTATTTCCTGATCATTCAAACTTAAGATTTCTAAGCTGGATTTGGATTAATTTCTTTTAAAAGATGAATGGACATAATCAACAGAGAATTTGCCACCTCTGTCTACATCATATATGCCAGGGGGTTCCAGTCTCTGTGTTTCTTTAAAAATATTTTCTAAACTTGCTGATTTTTATCATTCTTAAATTTAAGAATGAGAGCACCACTACAGCCTTTGGATGAAATAGATTTCATGTTGTCAAAAGTCCAACACAGTGATAGTTATAGAATTATTCCCCAAAGACAATGTGTTACTAACTGTAAAAAAATAAAATAAAATTCTGTTTAAAGCTTTAAAAAAAACTTTTTATTAAAGCATGTTGCTATCTTTAAAACAGGTAATTAGGGACTTACAGCTATAGTGGTGGGAAGTTGATTAAATCCTTCCCACACACACAAAAAAGGTATATATATACTTTTTTATATTCACTTTTGTATATGTGTATTTATATATTGTCTTATATATTTTGTGTATATAGATATATACATAATATATACATATAGATATCTACAATATATACATATCTTATGTATATATAGATATATACACAATACATACATATTTTGTGTATATATATAGATTATATATATATATCTTTCTTAGGTGTTTTTATTTGTTTTGTTTTTCGAGACAGGGTCTCAGTCTGTCACCCAGGCTGGAATACAGTGTCTCAATCATGGCTCCGTGTCACCTTGACTTCCCAGGCTCAAGTGGTTCTCCCATCTCAGCCACCTCAGTAGCTGGGACTACAGGCACACATCGCTGAAACCAACCAATTATTTTTTAATTTATATTTTGTAGAGACAGGCCTTCACTGTGTTTCCCAGGCTAGTCTCAGACTCCTGAGCTCAAGCAATCCTCCCGCTTCTGTCTCCCAAAATACTAGGATTACAGGAACAAGCAACTGTGCTCAGACCAAACTTGAACTTTCTAAGGCAGGCTGGAATAAAATTTTAAATATAAATTTGAAAACTGAGCAATTAAAATTTTAAAACTATGAAGCCAGGGTAATAAAATGTGGAAGTATCATTGGATATACCATGGGAGGGAGACAGATTTTGCATTGTAAGTCAATACAAGGTACTAAAAAGAAAAACAGAAAGAAAAACTTCAGAAAAACAAAATATAATCTAGAGGTGGCATAACATATTACCTAAAATATTCAGTTCTTAACAAAAGAAAATGAGTCATGAAAAAAACAAGAAAGTGTGAACCACACTCACTATAAGTTAACTTTAAGTGGATCCAGATATTGGATTTAGCAGACAAATCATCAAAGCAATTAAACAAAAGTATAATCATAATGAATCAATCAACAGGAATTCACAAGAGGAATTAAAACTATAAAAAGAAAAAAAATGAAAATTCTATAGTTCGCAATTTGTATAACTGAAATGCAAGTTTGACTATATGGGCTCAAAAGTGGATTTGAGATGGCAGAAGATAATTAGCTGAAAGGTCAATCAATATAAACTTTCCAATCCAAAGAACAAAAAGAAAAAATATTTTTTAATAAGGAGAACCACAGAGTATTCTGGAGAAATGTCAAAATAGATCTCACAAAAATGGTAGTAAAGGAGGCAGAAATTTTTTTAAAGAAATTACAGCCCAAAACTTTCTAAATTAGATGAAAAGCACATATATCTAAAGATCCAAGAGTCTAGTGAACTCTGGGTGAAATAAACACAGATATCCAAGCCTAGGCATATCTTAGTATAAAACTGCTGAAAAGCAAATCAACTTATAATGTATGGAGAACAACAATATGATTAAGAGCTGATTTCTCAACAGAAAAAAAATAGAGGCTTAAAGAAATCGGAATGACATAATCTTCTGAAAGGAAGAATAAAAAAAAAAACCTGTCAACCAATAATTATATATATAACAAAACTATCCTTTAAAAAAAGAAAGTGAAAAAAGACAGAACAAAAGTGAAATAATTTGTTGATAAAAGAAGTAACTTATAAGAAATTCTAAAGGAATTGTTTCAGGCTGAAAAAAAAATATCATATGATAACTTGAATGTAGAAGAAGGAATGAAGAGCACCAGAAATGGTATCTATGGATAAATATTAAATAAAGTATATTTTTCCATTAATTATTTTGATTTTTTAAATAGATAAAAATGTTTAAAGTCAAAATTATAACAACGTATTGTTGGGTTTATAACATAATTAGCATAATATATATAAAAATAGTAGAACAAAGGAAGGGAAAGGAAATAAGCTATAGTAGATAAGAGTTAATATATCTTACTAAAATAAGTCAGTGTTTACCTAAAAGAGATTACAAAAAATAAAAATGCATATTATAAACTTTAGAGGAATTTTTTTAATTAAAAATATATAGATAAAAATTAATTCCAAAGTATAATGGAACCTTAAATGTTCTTTATTTAACACAAAGAAGGTGGTAGAGAAGGAACAGAATAACAAAAAGTAACATGATACATATAGAAAACAAATATCAAAGTGACATATATAAATGTAACCAAACAACAATTACATTAAATGTGAATGGACTAAACATTTCAATCAAAATTCAGAGATTGACAAACTGGATTTGAAAACTAAGATCTGACTATATGCTATATGTAAGAGGCATTCTTTAGATTCAAAGACACAAATAGGTCCAAAATGAAGAAGTGGAAAAAGAAGGGATCTTTCATAATCATAAAAGGGTCACTACATACATCAGGAAGATATAATAATTATAAATGTGTATGCACCTAACAACAGAGCCTAAAAATATATAAAGCAGAAAAATAAGAGAACTAAATAGAGAAATAGACAACTTAACTACTATAGCTATAGGTTTTAGTAATTTCAAAAACTGATAGAACAACTAAGCCCAAAATCAAGAATATAGAAGACTACCAAACTATTTGACCTAACTGACATATACAGAACATTTTACCCCAAAATAGAAGAATATTCTTTCTTTTTAAATGCACATGAAACATTCTCAAAAATAGACTATGTCTTAGTCTATAACCAAAATACTGAAATTATACAAAACCTGTGTTCTGAATTCAATTGATTTAAAATAGAAATTACCAAAAGAGGGAAACACAGCAAATCTCTCACATATTTGGAAAATAAAGAACATACTTTAAAGTAGCAAATAGGTCAAAGAAGATATCAAAATTAAATTTTAAATTATAAAATTAATGAAAATAATGCACAACATATCCAAATTCATTGAACAGAGTATCTAAAGAAAACTTACCACTTTATATGTTTATATCAGAAAGGAAGAAAGATCTAAAAAAAAATCTAAATTTCCACTTCAGGAAGCCAAAAAAAGAACAAGTGATGCACAAAGTAAGTAGAAGGAAGAAAATAAAATTGGAGTGGAAAACAATGAAATAGAAAACAGAAAAACAATAGAGGAAATTAATCAAACCAAAAGTTGGCTCTTTGAAAAGTTCAACAAAATTGATTAACTAGATTGAAAAAGAAAAAAAAAAAGAAAGAAAGAAAAGACAAAAGACAAAATTACCTAAAGAAAAAAAGGGCCATCCCTAAGACCCTAAATAAATTTAAAGTCTTTTAAGGGACTATTATGAACAACTTTATGCCAACAAACTATTCAACTTAGATGAAATGAGCAAATTTTTAGAGGGGTTATCAAAATGTTATAAAAAAGAAATGGAGGCTGGGCACAGTGGCTCACGCCTGTAATCCCAGCACTTTGGGAGGCCGAGGCAGGTGGATCACCTGAGGCCAAGAATTCAAGACCAGCCTGGCCCAGATGACAAAACCCCATCTCTACTAAAAATAAAAATAAAAATAAAATTAGCTGGGCGTGTTGGTGGGCACCTGTAATCCCAGCTACTCAGGAGGCTGAGGGAGGAAAATCTCTTGAACCTGGGAGATAGAGGCTGCAGTCAGTCGAGATTGTGCCACTGCACTCTTACCTGAGCAACAAGAAGGAAACTCTGTCACAAAAAAGAAAGAAAGAAAGAAAGAAAGAAAGAAAGAAAGAAAGAAAGAAAGAAAGAAAGAAAGAAAGAAAGAAAATGGAAAACACATACAGATGTATATCAAGTAAAGAAATTAAATAAGTAATTTTAAAATTTCCCAGAAAGAAAAGCCCTGACCCAGACTGATTCCCTACCAAATATTTAAGGAAAAAATATCACCAACCCTAAACAAATGCTTTCAGAAATTAGGAAAAAACAAAAAAAATTTTTAACTTATTTATTGAGCCAGTATTTCCATGATAACAAAACCAAAGACTTTTTAAATTTTTATTTTTTAATTGATACATATTTATTTTATGTATTTCTGTGGTACATGCGATATTTTGATTCATGTATACAGTGTAATTGACATATCAGTCACTTTTTGACAAAGATGCCTTTGTGAAAAATCAGTTGGCTGTAACTGCAAGGATTTATTTCTGGATTCTCTATTCTGTCCTATTGTTCTGTATGTCTGTATTTGTGCCAGTACTATATTAGTACTACAGCTTTGTAGTATATTTTGAAATAAGGTATTGCAATGCTTCCAGCTTTGTTTCTTTTTGCTCAGGATTGCTCCGGCTATTTGGGGTCTTTTGTGGTTCTATATAAATTCGGGGGGTTTTCTCTATTTCTGTGAAGAATGCCATTGGTATTTTCATAGAGATTGCATTAAATCTGTAGATCACTTTCGGTAGTAGAGAAAGACTTTTTTAAAATGAAAATTACAAACCAATATCTCTCATAAATACAGACACAAAAATCCTTTATAAAACATTAGCAGGACAAATCCAGAAATATATGAAACAGAACACACACCTTGACCAAGTTCCCCTAGGAGCCCTCCCAGGAATGTAAGGTTGGCTTAACATCTGAAAATTAATTAGTGTGATGTACCATGTTAATATTAATAGATATGAGGACAAAAGCCCCATGACCTCTCAATCAATTCAGAAAAGACATACGACAAAATCCAACATCCTTTCAAGATAAAAACACTCAATAAACTAAGAACAGAAGGGAAATTCTTCAACATGATAAAGGAAATCTATGAAAAGCTTATAGCTAACATCATACTTAATGGTGAAAGAAGTTTGGAAACAAGGCCACATTGTCTGCTCTCATCATGTTGCAAATAACATGATTGTATAGATAGAAAACCCTAAGCAATCTACAACTTTAAAAACTTCTAAAACTAGTAAGTTTGGAAGATCACAGAATACAATATCAATGCACAAAAAGCAGTTGAATGTCTGCATATAAGCAATGAAGATGCAAATAAGGAAGCAATTACATTTGCATGTCATCAAAAAACGAAGTATTTAGAAATAAATTTAATAGAAGGTAAAGACAAACCTCTGAAAACTATAAAACCTAGTTTTTTCATAGAGCAAAATTAAAGATCATCTTAAAAAATGGAGAACTAGTCCATATTCAAGGATTAGAAGACTAGATATTGTTTAAAAGGTAATTTTCTAAAGAACAACAGGATATTCATGTACAAAATAAAGGAACTCGCACTGTTACCTCACATTATATCCTTTCCTCCCACACCCCCACACACCAGAGACCAAAGTAACACAAAATAAATTGTAGGCCTAAATGTAAGGACTAAGTTATAAAACTTGTGAGAGAACACAGTCTTGGGTAAACAAAAATATCTTTAATAAGACATCAAAAACATGATCCACAGCACAAAGAATTAAAATTTGAAATAAATTGTACCTTATCAAAATTTAGAACTCAATCTTCAAATGACATCATTAAGAGAATGAAAAGACAAGCTGCAGGACAGGAGAAAATAATTGCAAATCATATATCTGACAGAATATATTTAAGGAAAAACAAAAACTCTTATATTAAATTCTAAAATAAGAAAATCACCTAGTTAAAAAACAAATAGGCAAAAGATTGGAACAGACATTCACCAAAGAAGATATGTGGATAGCTAATAAACGCATGAAAAGATACTCAACATCATTAGTTACTGCATAAAAAATTAAAATCACGAACCTATACCATTGTACACACACAGTAGAATATCTCTAATCAGAAACACTGGCAATATCAAGTGTTGGCAATGATGCTGAAAAACTGGAACTCTCATACATTGCTGGTGAAAATACAAACTGGTACAGCCTCTTTATATAACAGTTTGGTGGTTTCTTTTAAAAGTGTAAAGCGTAAATATGTCATGTAACACAACGATTTCAATCCTAGGTCTCTAGCCAAGAGAAATAAAAGCATTTGTCCCTAAAGACTTCTACATGAATATTCATAGCCGAGGTATTCATAATAGCCAAAAACTGGAAACAATCCAAATGTCTATCAACTGGTTATGTACATAGATAAAATGGAATTATACTAACAATAAAAAGTAACAAACTACTGCTATGGGCTGCAGTATGGATAAACCTTAAAAGAGATCCTAAAAACTAGATATTGTATGATTTTTATTTAAATCATATATGTAAGGGTTTTATTTAAAAAAAAAAAAGTTCAGAGAAACCAAAAGCACATCAGTGGTTGCCTGGGGTTGGGGGTGGGAGCACTGATTGATTGCAAATGGACACAAGGGAAGTTTTGAGAGTGATAGACTGTCCTAAAACTGGATTCAAATTTGGTTTGTTTACAGTGATTGGATTCTATAGTAAAGAAATTATACTTTAATAGAGCTGTTTAAAAAATTATTTGTCAACTGCAGCTGAGCACAGTGGCTCATGCGTGTAATCCTAGCACTTTGGGAGGCCAAGGCAGGCAGATTGCCTGAGCTCAGGAGTTCAAGACCAGCTTGGGCAAAATGGTGAAACCCCATCTCTGAAAAAATTCTACCAGGAGAAGAAGAAATAAAAACTGTTTCTGTAAATGTATTTAATATTATCACAAAATATTATCACAATTTAATATTTATTGAAGATCATTATGAACCAGACATGTACCTTACTAGTTAGAGTAGGAGGCTTGGCTATTACATAGTTTTACTATAACATAAACTATGTAGTAAACTATGAGTAGTATAATATAGTAGAGAAAATTGAAGTCCTAGAAGACAGAGGTAATGCATCTTGTCTTGGAACTAACTCTGAGGAACACATATGAAAGGTGTATGATAGTCAAAAATATTTCCCTAGTCATCACCATTATATTTCCATTGACCCCTAAAGTATTTTAAGCAAATGACAATGAAACTTTGGATTACTTTTCTACGCTCCTAATGCGTAACAGAGTGAAGCAAAATGTCATCCCAGTGGCCCCAGGAGAAAAGTGCACCTATGGCCACTTTGCTGCTTTGAGTCCTGTTGCCACTGATTTGTTCTAGGACTCTTTCCATCTAAACTTAACCACTCATCACTCTCAACCCGAGTAGCAACTTTAGAGCCATTTCAGGGTGCTGAGGCGTGGGGGGTTTTGCTATCGGAGTATAACCTAGCTAAGCCTAACTGATACACTGTCTCTGTAAAGAGACTGTAAATATATTCTTTTTTGCTACTGAGCCTATTCTGAAGGACCTACCCAGAATAAACTGTGAACAGCTGCCAAGTCAGTCATGTCTTCCGAATAAATTCTGGTGATCAATGGAGCTGTAAATGTCATCACTAAATTACCTTCACTCCAACACCACAATTACAATCCCCAACTCAGAAAGTGAAAGATCAGACGACAATGAGGGACTATGATTTGGACACAGCTCTCCGGATTTCTCAATGAATAGCCTATATCTGTTCCAGCTACTTTGCCTAAAATCCTCTTCCTCAGTCCTCAGACATCTCTTCAATTGGTGAAAGCCTTGCAAAAGGTTTTTATCTTTTCTGTTTTTCAATCTTAATTGAAAGAGAACTCACAGAGAAGTAGGAGTGTATTTTCTGGGTTTTGCAAGGGCTGCTTTCACCATCATAAAATGAAAATTATTATCATTCTTACATATGCTTTCCACAATTTGACACAGAATCAACAGAAATCCGAAATACTAAACTTGGAGCCAGAGAGATTCAGAGTTAATGAAATTAAAGAGTATAACAACTAAGAATTACTTTCTCATTTGTGCTCATTTAGACAAACCTGTTCAATATGGAGTAGGCATTTCTTCGTGGTTTTGGCACTAAATGATTTTAAGAGCTTTGTGTATTAATAATGAAAAAATATCTTTTCTGTTACTTCATTATTAAAACTCTCTTTTTGATTTTTCTTCAAATCTACCTAAACCTAGCAAGTAAAAGACTCTATACACTGACGATGAATGAAACCCATCTTAGTGAAGGTCACATTTAGAATGAAAACATTCAATTGTTGAATGTTTCTTTCCTCTGAAAATACTATAGAAGAATCTCAACATTACAATTTGAATGACAATCATTATTCTACTTTGCAAATTACATAAAATTTCTGTAGAATGACAACCAAGGTCAACAGCTTCTCCGTACAATCCAAGAATAAAAATTAAACCCTAACATTACAGCATTTTAGACAGAAGGAAAATGTAAAAAGTTTTCTGTAATATGTTTTAAGTTTTTAAAAACTTCATATTTATAAACTATAAAAACTCAACAAATTTTGAGATATGCAGCTGTTTCTTGAAGGGAATTCACATATTTCCTTGAGGATTCTTGTATTAGATGAAAGCATTACTTCCTGTTTCTTCATAAAATCTAGGAAAATCTTTCTAATTCCAATTGGAAATTCTTCTTCATTTCACTACCATTCAATTAAAAAGAAATGACCTCAGAAATTATGTTTGGTTTTATTTACATTAATCAACAATGATCCCAAGTAAGTTCTTGCTCTTCTAAAGTTTATATTGTATTTTATATATTATTTTTCTTCTCTGATATAATAAATATTTATACCTAATTTATTTTTACATTATGTTATACCCTTTTCCTACCATTTAGGAATCCATCTGATTATTATTAGAAGAGGTTCTTTTCTTAACTATCTCTATTATAGCCTTCGATCAACACATTCATTTCTCAGATTTCTTTTTAGCCTCCCTTGACCAAGAACAACAATAATGTTTTAAGTAAAATAACCCTTTTTTATTAATGTTCTGATGACCAAGTAATGTTCAGCTTGAATATTATAAGTGATCTTATATTACACACATCTTGCATTTTATAATCGAGACTCAAGTTTAGCACCTTTTTTATAATTGGTTAAACAAGAAAGAATTAGCAAAATCACTAATGAGAACACGATTACTGGAATTAGCTATATGAAATAGAGAATCTCCGTGTATTCAGCCCTTCTCTCAACCTTTCCGTATTTCCACATGCCTGTCCCTTTTTAGTCCTGTCTGATGATTAATTATAATAGCCCAATAAAGAAATGGCAGATTGCATTAGGTTATACAGAAACAAAGAGGTCTGGAAAAAACAGAGCGTGATCCATACCTACAGGGGTTCTCAGATGATATCACGTATTGCCAAGGAATGTTACTACATGAATACCACAACGTGAAAATTTTCAGTAAAAGCCACTAATACACAGCAAAAATCCAAATCTAAGGCTTATTCATGTGTGGGGAGTGGACGTGTGTGCATGTATGTGTGCATGCACGTGTATGTGTGTGTTTCTGTGTAGAAGAAAGACATGCAAGGGGTCAAAAATAGAGAAATGAGAAAGAAAAGGATAAAAGATAGATGGTAGAAAGCCAAAGACCATTTCCCTCATTCAGAGCTGATCTCTTCCCCTAGAAGTAGGGAGCTGTTGAGACTGGAAGATATGGGAAAATGGACAATTTGCAACCAGGCCCTGTCGCCTCCAGAAGTGTTTTGATAATGAAGAGAGCTCCGGAACTGCTGTAATCCCCATCCTGGGCAGCTTTCATCTCCCTGCTAAGACTACATGGTCACAGGTTATTTTTAGTGAACTGCTTCCTTTTTTAACTTAAGTTTGTGGTGATGTGTATATAAAGGTTATATAGTTGATCAAAGGAAGAGATCTTTAAAAGGCTGAAACCCTTCTGAGTACGAGCAAAAGAATTTTTGTCAGTATCCATGGTAGTTCTCTGTGACTCAAAAAAAAAAAAATAGCAGCAGCTAAGACATACATTTCAAGCGATGAGAAGCAGGTTTGCAACTGAACTGCCTTGATCAACTTCTCAATTAATATTTTATGTGACACGGAAGTATCCTCTCCTCTCCAGCCCAACCTGAGAACTTATTACCAGCTTTCCCCAGGAGACCAGCTGGAAGCTCGGGCATGAAGGTAGAGGAATTGTCACTGGCTATTGTCTATCAAGGCCTCCTCTTACCGCAGTAGCTATAAAGCGGCAGATGTGGAGCAAAATAAATCCAATTCAGATTGTTTTCCCTAACCCACATATCCCTCTAAGGGAAAGAGCCTCCATATGAGTAAAACCAAGCTGGAAAAATGTCCTATCGTTTCATCAGCCTCCAGTTAACCAACAAGATTTTAAAAATCATTTTCACCAACACTTAACCCTGCCCTGTCCCAAGGGACCTGCCCTGAAGGACCTGCAGAAGGTGACTGTGAGAGTGAGTTTCCACCTTTGGACTGAAATGTGGTGAATGGGCCAGTGTCTTTGGAAGGCTCCATTCTAAGCAGCACCGCGCACGCCATAGGCTGCACAGATGGCATTCCTCTGCCACTCTTTTCAAACCTACAGGCCTCAAGCCTCTTTTCTTCCCCCGAAGTTCTGAGTGCCTGACCAGAGATTACTTAGGCCCACTGGATAGTTCCTTATGGAGACAAAAAATAAAAGAGAAAATACAAAGGGAAAAGTGGCAGAATTGGAAAACTCATTTGTTTCCCCAACCCTCAAAGCATGGCCACCCGGAAAGAGGTTGAGTTGAGAAAATAATAACAAAGAAATTTTTACTGGAAATGAGGGTGCGCGGGGGGCAGAAAAAGGAAGCTCAGTCTAAAACAAGAATCTATCTAGCACCTTTTCAAATAATTCTATACATGTCCTTGCAGAATGACTAAACCAGAAAGGAAATGTCTCCCCTGACCCCTGCGGGTTAATAGGTAATGTTTGTTTAACACCCTGCACAAGCTTGCTGCTATTCCGTAACATTTGAGAAAAGAATTACACACTGATCATAATATATTGTTTAAACTGCATGCATACATAAAGTTTTCAGTTATAACTAAAATAGAAAATGTGACTGAGAATGTTTTTAATTGCTAGAAGATAGATTACACAGGTGCATTCATCACTGCATTAGGTTTTTTTGTTGTTGTTTTTACTACAGCATAGCACTTTCACAGATGGAGGCTCAGGAAAGGCCTTCTAATATGACAGTTTTCAGGCAATAAAATGGGACTCTTCCAGAAGAGACATTCTTGCGTATTAAAGACTATGCACATGTCAGGGCAGCCAGTACACGGAAAATCTCTGAACCTTCCACTCAATTCTGCTGTGAACCTAAAACTGCTCTAAAAAAAAAAAAAAAGAAAAGAAAAGAAAAAAGAAAAAGAAAGAAAAGAAAAAATTAAAAACTTAAAAAAAAATGACAGCAACCTTTTGGGAGATATGCAAAACAGATGAATAAATGGATATTAACTTTGCAAACTAGAAAAAGCTGAATCTTAAATTGTTAATGGAGGAATACTCGGGGCAGTGAAATTGCTCTGTGTAGTACTATAATGGTGGCTACATTTGTCCAACCTATAGAATGTACAACACTAACAGTGAATCAAAGAACCGAATAGAACATAACACGGAAGATAGAAACACATGTAATTACAAAACACATCCAAAAAGTGCGTAGATGACTAAGAAGAGAAGGAGAAGCAAGACTGTAGTTGATGAAGACTTGAGAAAGTAAAAGTATTTGAAAATAACTTTCACTAAAAAGGAGAAAAAATGTAAGAGATTACAAAGTCAGAAACTAAAATGTAAGCAAGCTAAATCTACATGGAAAAAGGGTAATGACTGCTTTTACGGTTGATTTTTTCCCCAATTATGATACCACATGCCCTTTGTAAAAAATTTAGAAAATGCATCAAACTAAATAGAAGAAGTAATAGTATCCACAATCCCACAATTCAAAACCAAATATACTAAATATTCAAATAAACCAATGGAACAAAAATAGAGAGTCCAAAAATAAATTCCCATATTTATAGCCAACTGATTTTCTATAAAAACACCAGGAACACACACTGGGATAAGGACACCTTTTTCAATAAATGGTGCCAGGAAAATTGGATATTCATATGCAGAAGAATGAAACTGGGCCTCTATCTCTCCCCATATGCAAAAATCAACTCAAGATAGAAGAAGACTTAAACATAAGACCTAAAACTATAACATTACTACCAAAAAAATAGGGAAAACATTCAAGTCATCAATCTAGGCAAAGATTTCATGGCTCAGACCTCAAAAGCATAGACAATTATTACAGAAATAGACAAATGGGATTATATTAAACTAAAAAGCTACTGCATATCAAAGGAAACAATCAACAGATGAAGAGACAACCTGTAGAACAGGAGAAAATATTTGCAAACTACTTATCTGACTAATATCCAAAATATACAAGGAACCTAAACAACTCAATGATTTAAAAAATGAACAATCCCATTAAAAAGTGGGCTAAGGACATGGATAGACATTTTTCAAAAGAAGACATATAAATGGCTGACAGGTATATGAAAAAGTGCTCAACATCACTAATCAGGGAAATGCAGACCAAAACCACAATGAGATATCCTCTTTCCCCAGTTAGAATGGCTATGATTAAAAAGACAAAAAATGGCAAGGATGCAGAGAAAAGGGAACTCTTCTAAACTGTTGATAGGAATGTAAATTAGTATAATCACTATGTAAAACAATGTGGAAGTTTCTCAAAAAAACTGAAAATAGAACTACAGTACAATCCAGCAAGCTCACTACTGGGTATTTATCCAAAGGAAAAGAAATAAGTATTATCAAAGGGATTTCTGCACCCCTATGTTGACTGCAGCACTATTCATAATATCAAAGATATGTAATCAACTTAAGTATCCATCAATGGATGAATGGATAAAGAAAATGTGGTATATGTACACAATAGAATACTCTTCAGTCACAAAAGAGAATGAAGTCATGTCATCTTCAGCAACGTGGAAGGAACCGGAGGTCATTGTGTTAAGTCAAATAAAGCAGGCACAAATAGACAAATATTGCTTGTTCTCACTCATATGTGAAAGCAAAAAGAGTTTATCTCATAGAGGTAGAGAATAGAATGATAGATATTGGAGGCTGGGAGGGGTGCGTGGGTGGGAGGCCCAGGATGCAGAAAGGTTGGTTAATGGGTACAAACATGCAATTAGATAGAAGATACAAGTTCTAAAGTTCAATAGTAGAGTAGCATGACTACAGTTAGCAACAACATATTGTATATTTCTAAGTAGCTAGAAGAGAGGTCTTGAGTTGCTCCCAACACACAGAAATGATAAACACTCAAGGTGATGGGCACCCCAAATACCCCAACTTGATCATTACTCATTCCATGCATGTAACCAATATTCACATGTACCCCATAATTATATAAAATATTGCATATCAATAAAAAATATTGAAATAGTAAATTTTATATTATATATATCTTACCATAATAGAAAAATGAAAAGAAAAAAGCTCCAGTAGGGATGTCTCCAGAAGGATGAAATAGATACATTACTTGACCTGTTTTAATTAAGAGGAAATCAAAGTTTGTGAAGGATAAATTAGGAATAAGAGATAAGTACATAGAAAACAAAGCAAATTCAAAATGAGATGATAATTAACCACAACAAAAGAAATTTTTAAAGTTGTGCAAGGAAGGAAAAGAATCGCAGGGTACTACCTAGCTAACCTAGGCCCACTTCTAACATTTACAGAATGGAGGCAAGATAAATGAAGGCCCATTTATCATATGACTATATATTTTAAAAATATAAATTAAACTAGCCAAGTGTTAAATAAAATATATTCTATCTTCCTACCTTAGTAAATGACCTGGGAGTCCAGGACAGAATTTAAAACTCTCAAGTTCCTCGAAGTTCTACATCAGAACTTTGCAGTGGAAGGGGAGAACCAGCCAATGGCCCCAGCTGAACAGCTCACCCTTTTTCTTCCAGCCCCAGGGTCCATCCCACATCTGAAGAGCCTTGTGGGCACGTGTCTGGACACACACCCATGTGTCCATGCTCTGACCACACCCTCACAAACACCTGCCTCCTAGGTACCCACATAGGTGGCACCCTCCACCGTTAGTTGGACCTGAGACATGCATGGGCCTTGGAAGCAGTTTCAGGCCATTTGGGTGGGGAATTCTCGGTCTCTGAACCCAGTGTGAGACCTGGAAAGGAAGCCTCCTTAACTCTGTGAATTTCTCTCCCCATGAGTAAGGGCCAGAAGATCTCCCAAAGTGTGGCTGGCAAGACACAGGCCTCTTTGCAAGTGTCTAAGACTTGTATTGGGCTCAGCGGAAAATAGCATTTATATAAGCATGCAATGTACATAATAAATATTAATATAAACAGGTTAACGTGAAACTATGAAGAGGATGCTGGGAATGGGAAACACGCAGTGAAGTGCTTGCTATAAGGGGTAAAGGATTAAAGAGAAATCAGGCCTAATCTTTTAGAGTAGGAAGTCTAAAGATAATGCCTAAAGTGAAGAACCTAGAAGTTGAATATAATCATGTTATTTAGGGATATAAAGAAAAAAAGAAATAGCTAAAAAGCATTGAGCTCTAAGAAATAAAATGAAGGAGAGCAGAATTGTAGGGGAATATTATTCTCTATGTAAGACTTGTGTAGGCCGGGATGGGTGGCTCATACCTGTAATACCAGCACTTTCAGAGGCCAAGGGGGGCAGATTATTTGAGGTGAGGAATTCGAGACCAGCCTGGCCAACATGGTGAAACCTCATCTCTACTAAACTTACAAAAATTAGCCAGGCATGGTGGTGCATGCTTGTAATCTCAGCTACTCGGGAGGCTGAGGCAAGAGGATTGCTTGAACCCGGGAGGTGGAGGTTGCAGTGAGCAGAATCACGCCACTGCACTCCAGCCTGTGCAACACAGCAAGACTCCATCTCAAAAAAAGAGAGAGAGAGAGACTTGTATAATTATTTGACAACTATACACATTTCCACTTTGATACTAAAAAAAATTAAAAAGAACGTAGTATAAATAATAATATTTTCTAGTGCATTGAACCACTTGCACCTCAGTATGAACTCTGGGAAACTTTTCATTAACCTGGTCCTTTCAGAATAACAAAAATGTAAGAGGCAGAGCTTTAGAGGAGAATATTAGCATGTAAGAGGAACATTGGTGATAGGAAAATGTTTCAGATTCACAAATGTCCTTTAGGTTTTTTTTTTTTTTTTTTTTCACTTTAAGTTCTGGGATACATGTGCTGAACTGAGGATACTACATGCTTGAATTTATTCATTCAACAGATATTTATTAAGTATTTATTTATATGTGATAGGCACCATGTTAGGAGCTAGGGACACAGAGGCAAGAAAAAAAATTTTCTCACGTGTTTCTGTCCTTACAGTACTTAATGTCCAGACCAGGTGACATTATTGAATCAAATATTCATTCAGTGAATATAAAATATCTACCGTGGTAGGTGCTATAAAGCAAAGTTCTTGGTGCTAAGAGTGTGTAGAAGAGTAAACCTCACCCAGTGAGAAGAGTGGGGAAATGTTCCCCAGAAATCGCCCTCAAGTTAAAATCCCACCGAGTGGGCCTTACTTAGACAAACCTGTGTGGGTGAAAAGAGAGGAACAGACGAGTGTTCTGGGAGGACGAAAGAGCATTCCCAATGGTATCCTTGTTGTTTTATTTTTTTTTTTCTTTTTTTTTTGTGATCTTATTGACAAATTTCCCTACTCTGCTGTGAACGTTCCTAGCTTGTTATGTTTTCAAGCCCTAAGAAGTGAACAGGTGTGTATGGTAAACAGAACTAAAAGAGGTGTAGTGGCTCACACCTGTAATCCCAACACTTTGGGAGGCCAAAGTGGGAGGCCAGGAGTTTGAGATCAGCCTGGACAACATAGCATGATCCCATCTCTACAAAAAATATATAAAATAAAAATAAAATAAAATAAAAAAAGAGAACTGAAAAAAGGCTAGTCCTGGTGAGTTGCCAAGTGAGATTCTGACCATAGAGATTGGCGAGGTGATCACAGTGATCAAAATTTCTCATTTTCTTCTCTGAGAAGTCATATAGGAAGGCTTTGCAGGGTCTTCATGGTAGTCTGGGTGCTCTGAAAACAGACACTGCATCGAGATTAAACATGCAAGGATTTTATTAGAGGAAAGCCCTTTGAGAGGAAATGGGACGGGAGGGAGGCTAGGAAATGGTCAGACCATGACTAAGCTTGAAGGAGAGAGGGAAGGAAAGTTGGGTGGAAGTAGGGTCGCCTGGGACTCAGGGGCTTCTGCAACAAGATGGAAAGTGGGACAGTTGGGGCACACCGGGAAGACTGGCCACCCTGGGTGGAAGCACTAGACTGCCCCGCCGTGCCATCTAAGACAGACTTGGCAAGGCCATCAGGGAGTCCTTGAGCCAAAGTCACCCATCGGGAGAGTCTTAGTACCAACTGCCACACTCCGTCATCGGCAGGAGCAGCTCGTGGGAACTTCGGTCTCAGTGAAAAAGCAGTGCAGGATTTATGAGCACCGCAGCAGGGGCCCTAAGTCGATTCTGGGCAGCACCCGGTAGTTGGGCTTCTGTGAGGTGCATTCGCATAGATGTCTTGGAAGCGAATATTGGGAAGGGAGAAGGGGTCACAGCAGATCGTTTTGTAAATATCATCCAGATGGCAACATGAACACTGCATTGGAGGAGAACAACAATAGATGCAAGGAGGCTGTGTAGCAGGTCCACCAAAGATAAAAACAGACTGCAGGTGTACAAAGAAATGAATACTTCACATAAGTAATTAATACACTACATAGTATTCTTATTACCCCGGATCAAAACTCTTTCACAGGAGTTTCAAGTTACCTTAAAACACAGTATCTGTGAGAGGTATTTAACTCCTAAACCCATGAAGAGATTCTCTTGTTATTTTTATAACAACACTTATTACCCATTGTGTATAACCACATAGGTTCAATCATCGGAAATGGGTAATAGCATGAATCGCCAGAAAAAAAGGCCAGCCTGGTCTCTAGCCTAGTCCAATCTTCTATTTTCTTAGACTGTGAGTTGCTGGGCTGATTTACAGAACTTTGATGGCTTGTTTATTTTCACTTCAGGGTTTTAAAACTTCCTGGTAAAATTCCTAGAGACGTAAGATGCCCTGTGACTGAGCGACTTTGATAGTCGGTTAGTTTTGTTCTTTATGTTTGACGTATTTCATCTAAAAGAACCACTTCTTGGTGCTTTATAACACAAACCAGCAGGATGATATCAACTTTGTTTTTATTTTCTGCAAATCAGTTATTTCATGGGGAAGAATTTATTTCACCATTTAGGTGCTTATTGACAGCTGTAAAAAACACTTTAATGTCCTGCCCAGGGAATCTTCCTACACTGTCATATTTCCATTTAACTTGAGTGTAAGTTTAAACACAGACTTGACTTACAGAGTTATCTGCTCTGCTCAAAAGAACTCAAAATATCCAAGATATTCTGATTCTTTTTTACAAGAGAAATGAATAGACAAATACACGATAAATTAACATTTCTGACAAAAATGCTATTCTGCTCACTGTATTTTTTACCTTTCTATTCTTTTCCCACTGCCATTAAAGACAGAATCTGTTCTTTTAATTTATGAATTCATTGCATCCTTTTTCATACCAGTCAGCTTTCAGACTTAAACTCTGTAGTTACACTGCTACAAAGTCTCCAATAGTCTCTCAGTGTATGTTTCACTTATTTTTTTATCATCATCTCTAAAAAAAGTCATCCTCTCATGTTTTACTGGAAGTTAATAACAGTGTTAAGATCCTTTATACTTTTGATATTTCAGTAAGAAGATTCTCTATTCATTCCCAATTAACTTGCTGGCTGCCTTTTGCCACCCACCAAATTTTCTTTCTTTTTTTTTTTTTTTTTTTTTTTTGAGACCGAGTTTCGCTCTTGTTGCCCAGGCTGGAGTGCAGTGGCATGATTTTGGCTCGTTGCAACCTTCGTCTCCCCGGTTCAAGCAGTTCTCCTGCCTTAGCCTCCCAAGTAGCTGGGATTACAGGAGCCAGCCACCATGGCTGGCTAATATTTGTATCTTTAGTAGAGATGGGGTTTCACCATGTTGGCCAGGCTGTAGTGCAGTGGTATGATTTTGGCTCATTGCAACCTTCGCCTCCCTGGTCAAGCGATTCTCCTGCCTCAGCCTCCCAAGTAGCTGGGATTACAGGTGCCTGCCACCATGCCTGGTTAATATTTGTCTTTTTAGTAGAGATGGGGTTTCATCATGTTGGCCAGACTGGTGGAGGAACTCCTGACCTCAGGTGATCCACCCACCTTGGGCTCCCAAAGTGCTGGGGTTACAGGCATGAGCCACTTCACCTGGCCGCCACCCACCAGTTTCTATGCCTTACCTATTCAGTTTAAAACTAAGAAGTATTTGACCTCTGCTCATGAATGCAAAGATCAGAATTTATCATTTCTGACTGACCTTCAAATTTATTCCAATGTTACCTTTCAGCAATAGGAACAAAGTAGTTGAAAAATAGATATTTCTTATATAACTGAGCAGATCTGCTATAGGTGCTCATAAGGCAAAGAATAAAAAATCTGTAAAGCACAGAACCACTTGCAAATGGCAAAAACTAGAATGTTTGTGCTTTTAAGGAGAATCACATTATCAGTGAAGAATGTCAATCACATTTGCTACAAAAGCATTTAAAATATTTTCTCAGTTTGCTATCCCAGTTCTCAAATGATGATCCAAAAACTGAAACAATTCTTTCTGATAGGTTTATATGCCATCAAATGAACTAATGATTTATTCTCTACTAAAATGTTAACCAATATAGCTAATCCCTAATGGAATAAACTATAATAAATTTTAAAATTTACCATCTATCTGCCCTAAGAAGCCATTAATTTTTGACCCATGCATAATGTAGGCATTTAAACCAGGTATTCTGATTATTTGCTATGCTGCCTGTCTCCTTCTCACAGCCTTCTCGTGAATAATCACTCTCTCCACCCCCCGAATATTCTTTGTGCACATACGAAACAGAACAGCAGAGCATAGTGCCTAATTGTTCTTTAGTTTTCTTGCTATTATTCTTTTTTCCTTAGCTCAGATACAGGCTTTCTTGAAGACATGGTATATACCTTTGAAGTCTTTTCTGATATCCCAATCATTAACCAAGAAAAAAAAAAAAATCATCTACAGAAGCCACACTTGCCTTCATCACAGAATTTACCCAATCCCTAATGGCTCTACTCAGGAAGTTCTGCACCTGTGGTTACAGAGGTCTGTCTCTGTTAGAAATCTCTTTATTGCAAGTGGGGGAAAAACATCTCCAACCGGTTTAAACAAAACAGTGTTTTCTACTCATGTAAAAGTCCACACGATGTTGCGACTTCAGATGCAGCTTTCTTCGGGACTCAGATGATATCCACTCTTTTCTTCACTTTCTTGGAGTTGACTTCATTCTCAGGCTCCCTGCAGTGATTCTTGAAACTTGGGATTCCCAGATCCACCACACACAGGCCAGTGCCAGAAGGAGAGTCCAACAAAACTCAAACCAAAGTCTGTGGCTAAGTCCTCTCGGTTGAGGCTGGCCAGGTTGGCAGGTGCTGATAGCTTAGCTTGGGGAAAGCCTCCAGCTCTGCAGCCCAGGGCTCCAGACTCAAAACTTGCAGGCTAAGAGGGAAGGCACAGTGGCTTCCAGGAAAACCTGTGGTCAGAGAACAAGGACAAGGAGGGAAAAGTCCAGCCCACAGCCACTTGTAGTATTGCATGCCCTTGTGACTTTTAGATGCTTTGTTATTATTTTTCCTAACAGTACCTTGGTCACAATAGCAGTATTCGTCTGAGGCTTCCGTATTATGCTGCCGTGATGTTTCCTAGTGGCAAACACCTTCTATGGGACTATCCAACAGAATCTTTATTTGTTCTTCCAGAGACAATTTTCAAAGTAATGTAACATAAAATGTATAAATATACCAATAGTGTATCTAGGCTTCCATTGACTTTCAGTATGTTCTTCTCAAGCTCTCAATATAATAAACTTATGTGATTTTTTTCATTATCTGTTTTTTGACATTATGAACAACTATAATGCCATAAATAAAAACCTTTTGTTAATTCATAAATATTAATCTGTTGTATTGTCTTCAATTTTTTTTTTCTTTTTTTGACACGAAGCCTTACTCTGTCACCCAGGCTGGAGTGCAGTGGCATTATCTTCAATTCTTAATAGGGGTTCTAAAATACTTCCTTGAGGTAACAGTTCTTTTTTTTTTTTTTGAGACAGAGTTTCACTCTTGTCGCCCAGGCAGGAGTGCAGTGGCGCAATCTCAGCTCACTGGAACCTCCGCTTCCTGGGTTCAAGAGATTCTCCTGCCTCAGCCTCCCGAGTAGCTGGCATTACAGGCATGTGCCACCACACCCAGTTAATTTTTGTATTTTAGTAGCCATGTTGGTCAGGCTGGTCTCAAACTCCTGACCTCATGTGATCCCCCAACTCAGCCTCCCAAAGTGCTGGGATTACAGGCATGAGCCACTGTGCCCAGCCCTGAGGTAACACTTCTTGACTCATAATTTTAGTTATTTTTACTTCATTTAACATGGCACTAAAAGCTCACATGCAGAGGGGAACATGTTACAGCCTGCTGTTAACATCTCCCCTGATCCTAGACACCTTTCTTAAGAAGTCCATTGCTTTCAGCACTTTCAAGCCAGGTAACCACGTTCACCAGTGTTACTGCCTTTTTCTCTATTGTAAACACTTGAAAAGTATATTAAATGTCATTCTATCATTTCTTCTTCCTCTTGCTTCCCTTTAAATATTTTGGTAGAAAGTATTTTTCCCAGAAATATAACTGAGTGTATTCATCTTTGAAACTGTATCTCTACATACTATAGAATATTTTTAGGCAATGCCAAGGATTTTTTGATGTTTGTGCCTCTCATCAATTTCTTCTCACATTTACTCTTTTTCATAAAGTTGACTTCTTTTTCATTCAAACTTCTGTCAGATTTTTACTTATTCTCTCTTCTTTCCCTTAAGGCTTGTTTAGTACCTTCTAAAAGATGCCTTCCCCAAACAACTTTTCAGAAGACTAGGATGCTGCTTAAACCTTTTTATTTTTCATCCACATGCAAATTGAAAGATGTGGAGTGATAAAATAAAATATTCTTAAGCTTATTAATATTTTATGTTTACATATACATACACAGTGAGTCCCAAAATAGTATTTTAAAGTGTTGGATGTTTTTACCTATTGATTTTAATTAAGTGTACTTTAGGTTGTCTGGATTGCAAGTAAGAGAGAAAGGAGAAATAGATGAAAAAAAATCACAAGCAAGCTTTTTATTCCAATTCTTGGGGAAAAAACTAATAAGCCACCTCCACAGTGAATTTCTAGTGAGTCATTAACCAGGGATTTGTTGCCTTGGTTACTGAGCCAGGTAGAGATTCCAGCAAAAAAGCAATGTGACCTATGAGCTCAAGAAACTGAAGAAGTGAAATTTCTGCATGATATTTGCAGTTACTATAGAAAGAAATGAAAAGAGTAAAAAATATACGTTAAAAGAAAAGGGAAGAAAAGATTACTTTGATTTTTGACCCCATGTCAAAGACATTTACAACCACACAACACACACTTTTAATAATAGCATTTCAGTGTTTGTTTCCTTGTGAAATATTACAAGACATAAACCATTTCCAATATATGAGACCTCTCCCACCCTAGAAAACAAAGCACTTGACTCATCAGTGGTGAATGGACATTCCTTTAGTAGAGAATATTGCAATAACATACATTTACAAGATAAGCATTCAGAAAGCAGAATAATTGGATAGATTTTTCCAGGCAACCTATCTCTGTAGATTTTCCATCATACTATATCAAAAATTAAAATTACCTGAAGATTGGTACCAAATCTAGAACCAAAGCAATAACAAAAGAAAGAATTCAAAAGCAAGACTTCAAGCATCATCCTCATCTTTGGCTGGAACTGGCTTTTTCACTAAACTCAGAATCATACTGAAGACGTTGATGGTCTACTAACCAACCTCCAGAGATGGCAGAGATTACAATATCTGTGATGATTCATTTTGTTCTGTTTCTCTGGAGAACCCTGACCAATACATTATCCAAGTCCTACTTCCCACTCTTTTCTGCCAATACTCCAAGCCATGCCAGTTTACACTAAAACCAAAATCCAATGGTAGAAAGTAAAAGACTGGCAAAGTCACCACTATCTTATGGATGAGAATAGGGCATCCAATAAGAAACCACAGAAATCTTAAATTTTGCCAACAACCAAGCCATGACATAGGGAATAGGACAGGGGTTCAACTTCTGTGAAACTGCACGAGCCTCAATTTCCTCCAGGAAATTGCCCAGTAATAATCATATCCCCTCCAGAAGATGGATTCTTACCAAACTCAAATGAGGTAATACATATGAAGCTCTGGCTAGATAAAAATTGATATCTTTTCTTTTCTCTTGTTTCCCATCTGGATTTCTTTTACCTCCATTTTTATTTAAAAGATCTGGTTTCCTAAAATGCTTAAACGTAGGATTCTAAAATTTAAAACATTTTCCATATACATTCTGGAAGGGCTATTTTTTTCTCTAAGTACAATATCACTATTGCCTATTGGTCGGCAACCCTCCTTCAACACATACAAACAAATACTTTGAAACAAAACTGGAAATAAAGGATAAAAGGGTAGACAGTGTTGGATCAAGGTCCTAAAACATTTATGTTGTGTAATCCACGCCCAAACTTAAACGGAGTCACATAGGGCTCACACTAGATCTTATAGCCCAGACATGAAGCATTCATGATCAAAATACATTCTCAACCATAAATTACCCTGGGCTTACTATTGTCCCACCATCCGCTTATCTGTAATTGCAGGATTTCTTTCACCATCATTAATCCAATTTGGGAAAGGCTTAAATTACTCTATTCCAGCTAAGCACTGACTGAGTTAAATGAAATGAATGTTTGGCATCTGTGGTTTATTGCAAATTCAACAGAAGGTGCTAAGATTTGCTTTATTCCCAATCTGGCTTTATTGAAGCTTCTCTTTTTATGAAAGTAATGGGCTTTTTGCCTTTATTTCCTGTCAAAGTTCTTCAATGTTTATTTCTTGATATTTATTTGTCCTTTAGCTTTCAGAGGTGGCCAGCTCCTAAGATGTTTAAATATACTGCACAGAGTTTGAATTTTCTGGGACTTTTTTTCTGTTTTCTATTTTTCAAAAAGATTAGTTCTTCATTAGAAATATTTTACTGTTAGTGATAACAAAATGGTAAAAATACTTCTGGGACTTTTAACTCTCTGCTTAGTAAAACTCTCTTTTTCATACTTTCTTCATGATTCAAATACCACAGGATATTTACTATATAAGGGATGATCTTTAGATATTAGTCAATACAATTAAAGACATATAATAATCATATTTGAAAGTATCCATTTTACAAAGAACATTTTCATTCTATGATTTTCTATATTTTCATATAGAAGTCTGTCATATGAAGTGGACTTTTGGCCTATTTTGTGTCAGGCACTGGGGAAGTAAAACAAAAATATATGACATAGTTTCTGCTTTCAGGGGGTTTACAGTCTCCCAGAAGTGATAAGCATATAAACGAGTCATTATTATATCATCTTGGCAGAGTTTCCCTGGAAAAACAGCCTGAGGCAGGATGAAGCTCTGAAGATTTATTCGGGACATACAATCCCAGGGAAACAAGGGGAAGGAAAACTGTAAGTAAAGCTGGAGGGATGAGAAGCAATGCAATGTGATGCATTACTGTGCTAGCAATTGCTTCATAAGGAACTCCAAAGAGACACAGCCGATCACTCTCAGGGCATTTGCTCAGCTACTCAGATGCCTCCAGACACACTCTGCACAGAGACTCTTTGCCTAGAGAAAAACAAAAAGCCCATGGAAAAAACAGGACATATTTCTATCTGGCCTCCTCCTATTTCCCACTGGCTAACATTGACGCTGTGGAGAGTGAATTCCCCTGCCCGTCATCTTGCACCAGCAAGCCCTTGGGCAGTCCACGGGCAGGCAGATGTGGCATGCAGCTGGTATCCCTGCTTAGAGGTGGCCTGCAGGGTAGGGGCTGAAGCAGAGCTCACAGCCGAGGAGCTTGGAGGGAGGGTGAGCCCCAAGACTCTGCACAGGCACAGGATGAATCAGACACAAACAGGATGGCAATGAAGACAGGTAAAAATGTTAGGAAAACCCAGACAAGGAGCAACTGAGGAAAGCTGAATCTGTGACTAAAAAAGCAAATTCATGAAATTAAGTTTTTCATTGAAAGATTATATGCATATCATATATACCTCATAAAAGCTAACATGTGGCCTGGTGGTTCTTGGAATGATCCACATTGTTCAGTTTTAAGCCCTAAGCCTTTTCTAGCAGTGGCTACATTTCTCTAAGAAGAAATCTCAGCTTACCTGGGGACAGTGGGCTTAACAAAAGCTATGGTTTAGAGGAGGAACCAATAACCCCATTGACTGCTACCCTCAAACGTGTCAGAAATGTCAGTCACTTTCCAATGGTGAAAATTAACAGTGACCTGTTTCATTTTCTAAGACAGGTGGTGCTTTCTCTTTATCGTGTCTTGCCCTTGTCCCCTTGTGATGCTTTTATTCTTTCCTGGATAAATTTCCTCAGAAGAGAAAATAAGCAAAGTCAAATATAGAATGACAGCTAGTCTCTAGATTCTCTGGTTTAACATAAGCTGTAGCTTTTAAAATTCAGGTGCCCCATATGGTCTGCTGATGAGAATACAATTTGTGAATCTACTAAGTAAGTCATTCTCTCTTCCTAAGTGTGTGAAAGTGTAAGTAGATTAGAAAAAGTTTAAATAGCAACGTCAGCTTTATTAATTCAGTACAAATGGTTTGTATACATTCTGAGCACCTATGTCTTCACCATGAAAAAGAGATGTCTTTTTAGATTTTTTAAATTTCTCTTTTTTTCAGCAACTCATACTATCCTTATTAGGCACCTATGTGCCTAATAGAACATTTGCAATGTTCTACACATTATAGGTGGTTCAAAAATAAATGAATCTCATCCTTTATAGAGCTCACTGCCTGGTTAAGGAGACAATCTAGCATCAGAATATCAAGGATGGAAGTTATTATGGAGATTTGCTAAGGCCAAAACATGTCCGTGAAACAGTTAATAACAGAACTACAGAAAATAAAAATAAGCGAAACAGACAACTGTCATAATAGTTTGAATATTTGAGAATGCCTATTTGAGAAGTTGAAGGAGATTAATAGAAGAAATAGTGAGCTGCAACCTGAAGAACGCCCAGATCTTAAATGTATAAAACAGGAAAGCAAAGCACAGCCCAGTTACAACATGAGCAAAGGAACCCAGAAGAAAATGAACACAACAAGGTCTCAAGACAATGGGGACACAATCAAAAGCAGTGGGCAGAGCAGAGGGTGCTTGTTGGGGAAGAACAGGGAATAAAACTGGCAGGATGAGGGGGGAAAGATTTGAAAATCCAACCCACTATGACATAGATTTTTAAACACACATTAAACCCTATAGCCTAATTCTCCAGCTAACTTTTTTCAACCTTGCTAACCTTCCAGAAGTCCAAACTCAAATCACTAATGGTATAGTGAGTGGCGGGACCTGAAGTAGGGGCCTAAAAACAGGAAAAGCCTATATAATTCCAATGAGACAGTATGGATCACACCGCATCATCTAGACGATGCACTCCTGTGTATTTTAAGAATCCCTGGAATAATGATTTATATATCAAAAAGCACAGATTTTAACCAGAGGTCTCCAGTTTTCTTTCCCAACACACACACATGACGTTTAGGGGAAAAAATGCATAAGACCATTTACTAAGATGCAAAATGTTCTCTCGCTCATGGCATGGGGAAAATTGCATCTCTTGACCCTTCTTCATGTTTCTAAGGTTTCTATTTAAAAAGCATGGAAATAAATTCTTTGTAACCTCAACCTGAACTTTTATTATTGGTATCTCATTTTCATATATGATGTTCTCTTAGTTGCTGGAATCTAGGAGGTAATTTTAATTCTAGATTATTATAACTTGAACATGACCCTGGTAAATTATACATACACAGTAAATCTCATGGATAGTGCTACTGAAAATCTTCAGTAAAGTAGACATTTGGTTTGTGGCAGACCCATAGCCACAGAAGACTTTAGACGAAATTACTGCTTTTCTGATGTTATTTGGTCTGGAATTTGATGACAAACTTAGGCCACATTCTGCTAGCACCTGAAAAGATACATTGATGGTTGGGCCTTGGCCAGGCCACTTATTGGTCTGATGACACATTGACAAACATAAGCCCAAAGTGAGAGTTCATGGCAAAGCAAGAATTGTCATTTGTGGTGGTGTGTGGACCCTTGTGTGCTCATGTGGCCTCACCCCCAGCCTCCTGCTATCAAAGACAAGGAGCCCATTGGCTCCCTGCTCTCCAGGCTGACTGCTGTTTGAGCACAAGAGATGAGGGGAGGCTGAAGACCTGTATCCATTCATTCACTTGATTCCTTATTTCTTGCTTTTTTTTGGAAAGCCTCTTTGCCAATTTGGCAGTAACCCCACATGAATGGAAATGAAACCACATCCAAGTTATCATTCTCATTAGACTTCAAAATTGGATTTGAATTTGTGTTCTTTCATAACAAATTCTACTGAGCCTCTTAAGATTTTTAGCTATTTTCTAATAATACCATTTAATTAAATAAATGGTTATTATTTATTTCAGCTGCTACATATCGATCACTGAGCTAGAAAATGGGAAACCCAAAGATTAATAATTAATATACGGACTCTGCTTTCAAGGAACTTGCAGCCTACTGGAAGGGACAGACAAATAAATAAAATATACTTTTTAGTGATTTGCATTGAGTCCAATGGGAACTCAGAGTCACCTCGCCCAACCAGTGGAGAAGAGAGCAGAAGGCCTGAGGGAGGTAGGAAGAAAAGGTGATGCTTGAGTCAAGCTTTAGTATCAATAGTTGTGAGTAAATGAGGACAAAAGATATTCCCAAGGGAAAAGCATAAACTGAACAAAGCACTCAATAACCAGCATGGTGTGTGCAAAGAAGCAAAAGCCATGTGCTCCCCTAATGCATGAAATATAAGGTAGGGTAGACAGAAGATGAAGTCTTCTTTGGTCCATGATGGGTTTTGCATTTAATCCCATCAGTGATGAGGAGTCATGGAAGGTGTTGTGAGGATGTGTAATGTAATTAGTGTTACCACTGGACAATGAGTTACCTGGGTAGACGAGCTCAGTGACAGTTCTAGTTATATCTTTTTTTTTTTTTTTTTTTTGGTAACAGTTTCGCTTTGTTGCCCAGGCTGGAGTGCACTGGCACGATCCCGGCTCACTGCAACCTCCACCTCCCAAGTTTAAGCAATTCTCATGTCTCAACCTCCTAAGTAGCTAGGATTACAGGCACCCACTGCCATGCCCAGCTGATTTTTTGTATTTTAGTAGAGATGAGGTTTCACCAAATTGGCCAGGCTGGTCTCAAGCTCCTGAGCTCAGGCAATCCACCTGTCTCGGCCTCCCAAAGTGCTAGGATTACAGGCATGAGCCACCATGCCCAGACTCTAGTTAGACCTTGATAAGAAGAAAAGATTTGTGGACACAATCTCTGGCACATTAGTACCACGGTGTCCTTTCCAAAAGAGTTCATTTTCTTGCGTGTGTGTGTGTGCGCGTGTGTGTGTGTGTGTGTGTGTGTGTGTGCTGTGCAGCTAGATTAACCTGTATTTCATAACCTCTGGAAAACCATCTTTAAGATTTATAAGAATTTGAATCTGAAAGTCAGCTGACTTAAAAAATAAAAACATAAAATGTTTTATGATTCAAACGTTTTACGATCCGAGGCAGGCGGATCACGAGGTCAGGAGATCGAGAGTATCATGGCTGACACAGTGAAACCCTGTCTCTACTAAAAATACAAAAAATTAGCCAAGCGTGGTGGTGGGCACCTGTAGTCCCAGCTACTTGGAAGGCTGAGGCAGGAGAATGGTGTGAACCAAGGGGGCGGAGCTTGCAGTGAGCCGAGATCACACCACTGCACTTCAGCCCGGGCAACAAAGCGAGACTCCACCTCAAAAAAAAAAAAAAAAGAGTGTTCATGGTTGTGCAGCAAAGATTACAATGAAACCTAACAGCATATTGTAATTCTGAAAGTATATAATTCCAGATATACTGTACACAAAGAAGGACACAAACCAGTATCTGTTAGGGAATGGTGAGTTATAAATTGCTACTGAAACAGAAACTGGCCCTGATGATATGGCCTTCATTAAATATCAGAATCTTCACAAGTATTAATAACATTCAGGGTCCACCTAGTCTGGGTATCTAAATATAACAATCCCTGGGGGATTCTTTTAGCTGAGTACCATGAGTAGGTCAGAACAGCTCATTGGGAATGATTCAACCCTCACTCATAGACCAAATTAAAAAAATATATACAAACGAAAGTAATAAGCAATGAGTTTCTGAAATTGACGTTCAGGACTTCTGAATACAATGGCAAGCACATTAGCTAGTGTGACTAATAGCACAACCTCAGTTGGGACTCGTCTGGGACCATCTTCCTTGGTAGCCCCAGATCTGCTGGCTCTCTCTGTGCTATGCTGCTTTAGCACTGATGCTACCACCATTCAGTACGATCAGCCTTGGTATATGGAATTATTCAAAGTTCCTCTTTACCTGTTGATTTATATGGAAACTGTGTTTCATTCTAATATGCTTTGCAAAATGCTTACAGTCTGCTTTACTCCTCAACTCTTGGGATAGCTTTTATCTGCCTGCTGGTCTAGATAGCTCTAACGTGAATGTCATGTGCAGAAATCTCTGCTCTGACAGCTGCATTCTCTCTGAGGTGTTAGGGCTGAGAGGAAGGTTTAATTTGTTCCCTTGCCAGGAATAGTCTCTATGGTATTGAGGCTTTAGCTGTAAAAACAGACCTACAAAGCATATGCCCCCTGTCTTACGCAATCCTTCTCCAGGTGTAAAAATTCACAGACAATACTGCGTTCACTATACTCACTACACTCTATTTTCCCATTTTCTCCTCATCGTGACATACTCAATTTTGTTATAAAAATTATGATATTTTTAATGTATCACTAAGGAATTCAGCTTTTAGAAACCATTCTCCAGCTTTTCCAGGGAAAGAGATATGGCTCAACCCTGTAGTTTTTACATACTTAACCTTGGAACCCTGTGCAATATGGCTCAGTCTCTAAGCCCACCTTACCAGAAGCCAAGTCTACCCAGGATAGGCTTAATTCTAAATATTAAGATTCTAAATACTGACCTTGGATATCTAGTTTTAGTATTTGATTTATGCTTTCTATGCTGTGTGGGAAGTTTCCCGTTATCCAAAGCTGATTTTGGATTCTTTAAAATTCTGCATTGGTTAATAATTATCAGTATAGTTGTATCTGCCATTGCTCACTTTTGCTCTTAATTGAAGAATAGATTGAGTTGCTTAATAATTAAGCAAATTTTGTTCCACATATTCGCCTTTTTTGATCAGAAATTCAGAGGTCAGAATTCTATTGCTGCTCTGGTAAAATGCCCAGGCAGGACCACTATCCTCACATGATCTGAGTAGAGAGGAGGAAAAAGGTACTTATCTTACAAAGCCCAAAGTCAAGAAGCTCTGTTCTCTCAACTCCATTGTCATTGAAAATCTTCAAACCTCCAACACAATTTTGTGACATTTCTGGCACTCTATGAGTTGCAGAAATATCTATGTAAGTGTTTCTAAACAACCACCTCTTCAGACTTGGAGACTGTCACAAGAATACTACCAGTTCTGACTTTAGCGTCTGAATGATGGAGCTCTATCACTGAAAAAGAACACTTCTTATGGGATCTGGCCTTGACTTGTTACAAGTTTTCTCTGTGACATTGCCAACTAATCTGCTCCTAGCTTCTGTAAATGTGGGTGTTAATAAAATCTGACCCACCTTCTACATGGGGATGTTGTGATGCCAATCGATGCACACAGAAATATTTCAGACAACACATAACTCATTGTTACAGCATCAGCATTACTACGATAGTAAACATAAGTTGCCGGCTTGGTGAGGGAATATGTTAAGCCGGTGTGATAAAGGAGAGGCTAAAGACCCACACAGGAGTTACCTCTTCTCCTTCCCACTGCCTGGCTTTGATCCTCCCTCAAAGACAGAAACTATTAGAGCTAACTTTTAAAAAGAGAGACGCACAAATGCACCCTCTCTGGCTATCACAAAGAGTTCTAAGTTGGTCTGAAATAAAGCACAGATCTTTGTTATTATAAGAATCTTCCTTGTTGTATTAGTCATTTCACCCCAGAGTTGAAAGTGATTCTAGCAGCCATCTGTGTGTCTCATTTAACCACCTCATTTTGTAGATGAGGAAATCAAGGCTTATGGAGGTAAAGCCACAGGCCCAAAACTACGCAGCTACTGAGTAGCACAGCTGGAAGCAGAATCCAAGTGCCTGGATTCCTGGTCCTGTGCCTTCTCCACTATAATCATTGCCTGTATCGTCCACAGTTGCTGCATCATTTTTAAATAGATAACAGAAAGGGTAATGAACGCATTTATTCCTTTACTCAACAAATATTTATTGAGTGTTTACTCTGGGCTGGGCATATTCAAGGCACCAGAGATACAACAGTTAATAAAACATACCAATTTTCTGCCTTCAAAGAGCTTACTTTTGATGGGGGGTGGGGAGAGAGAGAGAGAGAAGCAATTGCTAAGGAAAAATAAATAAATTAAACAGAGAAGGAAAATATGGGGAAAGAAAATAAAATTCCTCAATAGGGCAGCCAGGGAAGGTGACTTTAAGTAAAGACCTGAAGGAAGTGAGAAAAGTAGCCATGCAAACATAGAGGGGAGAAGCATTCCAGACACAAAGTAACAAGAGCATAGGCCCTGAGGTAGCAGCTCCTGGTGGGGTTCAGGGAACAGCAAGGAGGCCAGTGTGGCAGGTGTGAGTGAATGAGGAGAGAGGCATTGAAGCCAGAGAAGTTGGACAGAAGACAAGTTTGCAGAGCCGCTTCACAGGTCGATAAGGATTGCAACTGAGTCAGATGGGAAGCCTTAGAGCAGTAACATGACCAGACTTTCATCTGAACAGGATCACTGTGACGAGGTGCTGAGAAACAGGACATGAATAGGCACAGGATGGATGAACTGTTGTAAAACTCCAGGGGAGAGACGACGCTGGTTTGGACCAGGATGGTAGAACTGGGGTGATAACTGGTAGAGCAGACAGACTGTGCTGATGAGCCACATGCAAGGTATGAGAGAAAAAGAGGTATCAAGCATGACACCACAGGTTTTGCCTCGAACAACTAGGAGGACAGAGTTGCCATTAGGTGAGTCAGGAAGAATTATGGGGAAAGCTGAATTGGGAAGGGGGTACCAAATAGCAAAAGCTCCACTGTGGACATAAATTTGAGGAGTTCATTAGACATCTGTGTAGAGGTGTTGACTGGGTGGTCAAATATATAAGTTTAGAGTCCAGAGGAAAAATGCTAACTGAAAGTATAAATTTAGGAGTAAAGCAAATAGAAGATAGTTAAAGCCATGAGAAGGCATGAGATCACCTGGGGAGAGTGAGGACAGATAGAGAAGAGGCTCAATTACTGAGCCCCAGGGTTCTCCAACATTTAAATGTGGAGAAGATGTGCTAAAATAAGAATATGAGGGAGCTAGAAAACCAGCAAAATAATTACGGCCCATTCTCTCTGAATGAGTCCCTATCTCCACACTGCACATCATTTTATGCCTAAATTCTTCTTCCCTTTTATTAACTTATTTTTGTAAATTGTATCACTCAGTTTTATTATTTATCGTATTTGTCAGTCTTTACTGCAAAGGACTTTTAATGTTTTTCAAAGCCCAAATCCCCTCCCACTTTCTGAAAGAAGAGATTTGCTGCCATCAAATACATTCAAAAGACAAGCCACAGGCTTTGATTGCATTTCAACATGGGGAGATACAAAGATGAATAAATAAGGTACTTGTCCAAGAGATTATTATAAAAGTATACAGTTTCCCCAGATGATTATTTGAAGGAGCAAATGGGCATTTGTATATATACATTTTTATTAATGTGTGTGTATGTATATGCACACAACTAATATTTATTCAATGCTTGCTAGGTGCCAGCTATTCTGTTAAGTGTGTTGTGTATATGCATTGTCTCAATGTTCTCCCAATAATCCCAAAAGGTAAGTACTATCATTATCTACATTCTAGAGGTGAGGAAAATGAGGCTTTCAGATGCTAAATAACTTGCCATGCTTATCAGGCTTAAGAGGTACTGAATCTAGACAGTTTGCCTCCTGAGCTCCTACTTCTTCAACTTTTGCCCAGAATTGCAAACTGGCCACCAGTCCAGAAGATGCATTTGAGCCCACGCAACTGCCTTGCTTGGTCTGCATGGTGTTTGTTTTGTTTTTAAATGTACTTTGAATGCCTCCAGGGGATGTGTGCATTCATTAATCACAGCCCACACCAGTCATTACAGCCTTCGTTTTTACCCTTCGTCATTTAACTTAGCAGCTGCACCAAGTGCCTTGGAGTTGTTCACCCTTGCTCTACCGTACTTCTTCCTTCGATCTTTAACAGGCTCAACATTACTCTTAGTCCAGCACATTTATGCCCTATTTCTTGAACATTCACACATACCCACCCCACCAACACCAACACTTCCAACACTGCCATCAGAAGAAATAAAACAAAATAGGATGGTTCTTTCTTTCCATCCTTGATATTTTTCCCTATAAATGTCATTTGTAATGTCTAAGGTCTTCTCTCAAATTTTCTTCTCCAAATCTAATTCAAATCCAACTCCCACAATGTAAAGGTAAACTTGTTTTTTGCCTAGAAACACAGGACTATGCCCTGATGATGTTTTGTAACAGGAGGGACCCAATCTCCGAGAGCTGCATCATTCATCATTTGTTGGCTGTTGTTATACCTCTCAACTCTGAGCGGCAGATTAGGGCACACACGCGTGTTCTAGGTGAGACTGAATTCAAGTCATTTTAATAACAATGCCTCTGCTGAGAAGAGTTGCCTTATGAAGTCATTCTTTTTTTTTTTTTTTTGAGACAGAGTTTTGTTCTTGTCGCCCAGGCTGGAGTACAATGGCATGATCTCCACCCGCTGCACCCTCCACCTCCTGGGTTCAAGCAATTCTCCTGCCTCAGCCTCCCGAGTAGCTGGGATTACAGGCACGCGCCACCATGCCCTAATTTTGTATTTTTAGGTTTTTTTGGGTGTTTTTTTTTTTTTGTTTTTTTTTTTTTTAGTAGAGACAGGGTTTCACCATGTTGGCCAGACTGCTCTCAAACTCCTGACCTCAGGTGATCCACTCACCTCAGCCTCCCAAAGTGCAGGGATTACAGGCATGAGCCACTGTGCCCAGCTGAACTCATTCTTAATTGCATGTCCATTACACAGTTAGCACATAAGAAGATTTTCTTAAATCATTTGTATCAAGAAGCTAACAGAGTTCTTTAGCTATTTCTGGCTTGTAGCACTAGGAAGGGCACTAAGGTTCTGTCTCCTTAGAATAGGGGAAAAAAATCTGAATTCTTTTTGCGACTATTAATATATTTTTTGTTTCTTTAAAGAAAGCAGGAAGGCACTTTAACAAAAGCCCAATCGAAATCATGTTTTCTGTAAAAGGAAATGATGAAATGAAGAGTTTGTTTGTGGACCTAAACTAAACTCTTGGGAATATTGTAGCAGCAAGGTATTAAAACCAGTTTTCCAGAAGCTACTCTTTGTGTTGAGGGTTCCAGCAGAGCAGAGATAAAACCAGGTGCTGAGCACTAAATTAGGTCAGCTGAGCTCCTAGTCCAACGCAATGATGTTTGCAGCCGGGGCAGTTATTAACCTCAACAGGGTTTGGGGGTGGGGGTTATTGGCAGGGAAACGGTTGCATTTCCCTTCCCTTTATACACTGATATGCAGAAGATTATTTAGCCTTAAACCTCAAGAGTCACTATGTTTCATTATTCAATTCACTAATGAGAACACCAGGATTCATCCTCATTTAGAAATTGTCAAATACTTCACAATTTTTTTTAAAACCAATACATTTTGGCAAGTTTCCACACACATTAGCAGATATGATTTGTAAAATAGTTCTGCCAATAAATAGCCATTTCATTATCCCCATTTCATACATGAGGAAAGTCAAAGAACCCAGTAACACTCCCAAGATCACACAGCTGCAAGGAATAATAGAGCAGGAATTCCAACTCACGTTTTATAGTCCAAATCCCATGTTCTTTCCATGAGTTATCATTTGTTGGCTGCTCTGATTCTGATGATTGAATCACGAGATGTGTGGCCCATGGTCTCATCACACACAGTCCACCATCTGCGTTAAAAATGGGTTAGGAGAATGGAAAACAGTCTTGCCAGGATATGACAACTTTCCCCTGGTCAGAATATGGATATAAAAAGTTCCAACAGTTTGTTCCTAAGCTGCTAACAGTTTTTCCCATGAAACACTACCACTACATGATGTTACACAAAGAGAGGTTTTGTGATCCCATTTCCTAGCACATCATCACTGTCCTAATGTGCTCCATGATCCCCTAGAAAAGGGTATCATAGTGAGTGTATTCCAAGCATTGTACTGAGCACCTGAATAGATTCGTGTACCATGGATGCTCTGCAGGGTCCTTGTGAACCCCTGAAACTCACTAAATTCAGGGAAATTTGCCCTATGGAGCATTTCTCATAGCTTGAGAAACACTGTTTAGGGCAATTGGTAGTAAACTTTTAGGATTCACTCATCTGAAATTCAGTGTAGAACAAAAACTATAAATAGATTCAGAAACACCTCTGAATGAATTTATGAATGGCATATTTATCATCACTTACTCAGGGGAACCAGGAATGGCATGACCCGAATGTCCAAGGCAGATGTCAAAATTCTCAGCCCATTTCCAACCTGCCCCTCCGTGCAGCTCACTGAGATGGTACTCCAGGTCATGTGGTCCAAGCCTGACCCAGGATGACAGCTCTTGTGTTCTCAACTCAAATTTCCTTCAGGCTGCCACGCAGCTCTGTATTCATTCTTGTTAGTGATAATGAGATGAACCCAAGGCTTAAAAATAATTGCGTCTAAATTTAGACTTATCTACATGGAGAATGTCTCTCCAAACCTCAATATATTCTTTTGAACTAATAGTTATTATTTTTTCCTCCTTTTCTTTCAGTGATGAACAAAATTAGAAAGTAAAATTTTATAAGAAATATTGTGTAAAGTCCCTTTCTTAACCCAAAATGAAATCCATAGATAATATATAACTTATTTATACATACATAATCTTTCATAAATCAATAACGTATTCTAATCATACTACAAATGAAAAATAATAATTGCCAATGAGCTGAACGTCAACATATAAATGCTCAAGCACTGCAACACTTCAAGATGTCAAGAGTTTCTGATTTGTGCTCACTATATAACAATAGCCCCACCTTCATTATGACAACTCAGAACACATCCTCTCAGCTTCAAAATGCCTTTTCAGTATCCCTTTTTTCCTCATTTAGAATCAATGTATTAAAGAATTTTAAGTAGGAAGCAAAAGGTTTTCATTACTTCCTTTAAAATAAATCACGTAGGCCGTTGTGTGGAGAATGAACAGAAGAGGCGCAAGAGAGAAAATGCAGAGACCCACTAGGAGGCCACACAATGATTCCAGCCAAAGATGCTACTTTCATGCTACTAACAACTACATCTGCAATCTTCTCCCTGTGTCCAGATGCCTGTTAGGCATCTCTATTTGAAGATGCTAGTGCTATTTGAAATATTTCAATCTCCAAATTAAAATTTAGATTTCCCTCATTCTTCTACAACCAACTGCATCTCTTGTTTTCTCATCATACCAGTCTTACATTTCTGCAACATCTCTTGAACTTTCACCTTCTTTTATATCCAATCCCAGCCTCATTCTTCTAGCTGGAGATAATAACAGACTCTTAGCTGGACGACTGCCTTGCATCTCCAGTTGCAATCCACTCTATAAGCAGCTTCTGGAACAATGTCTCTTAAATACCAACATGTATACATCATTCACCTCTACAATCACTATCTTACCCTGGCATTTGCAAGATTGACTGGAACTTCACATGGCATAGTGTGACCATGGAACACACAAAGGGTCAAACCCATTGTTAAGGTGTTCTAACCATCTAAGTTATCCATCCAATGGGGTGTCTTCCCCATTCCTCCTCTCTGTTGCCTGCTATCTTTTGCAATTTCTTACATCATCTTATCACTGAGACCTAACCACTCACTGCCACCGCCAGCACCCTGAAAAAGCAAGAATATTTCATTCTTTCCCTCTTAACTTAGATACACACACAAACAGTAGGTTCTCAGTGAGTGTTTGATAAATTCATTTCAAAGCATAAACTAAAGCTCCAAAATGATGACAAAAGAGAGTGCAAAGCGAAAACCTTAAGCATTTTCTGTGGATTTAAGAGTGTTCATGACCTTCCAAGCCAGCTGCTTAGTCTACTGTGGCACAGCAGGTTAAATTTTCTATAAAGGAACAATATGTACAACCTCAAAGCATTGATTCTAAAGTCAGATTATGGTCCAAATCTCAGAAACATCACGTATTATCTATAAAAATTTAGGCAACTTAGGTCGGGTGCGGTGGCTCACGCCTGTAATCCCAGCACTTTGGGAGGCCAAGATGGGTGGATCACCTGAGGTCAGGAGTGTAAGACCAGCCTGACCAACATGGTGAAACCCTGTCTCTGCTAAAAATACAAAAATCAGCTGGGTGTGGTGGCAAGTGCCTGTAGTCGCAGCTACTCAGAAGGCTGAGGCAGGAGAATCACTTGAACCCGGGAAGCAGAGGTTGCAGTGAGCTGAGATCGTGCCATTGCACTCCAGCCTGGGCAACAGAGTGAGACTCCGTCTCAAAAAAAAAAACAAAAAGCAACTTAATTAAAAATATTTGTGCCTTGGTCTCCTGAACTGTAAAACAGGTAGTAATCGTATCTAGTTCATAAGATTGTTTGAGAAGTGAATGAGTTGTTGCATACAAAACACTTAGAATGCTACTTGGCACACAGTAAGCATTTAGCAAGAATTCACTGCTATTATTGAAGTCAAGTTTACCCTTAAAACATTTACAACTTTGTGTGTGTGTGTGTGTGTGTGTGTGTGTGTGTATACATATATATATATGAATATAACATTGTTTTGTTAAATTCACAGCCATCTTATTCAATAAAGATATGATGCTAATCAAATCCTTGGAACATTTATAATACCACTGGAAAAAATATATACAAATGATTAAGTCATAAGGTCTAGAACAAGGGGAAAGTGCAAAAGCCATCCCAGTGGAGATCTGTGATTCTTTTAAATGACTATGAAATGCATATAATGTGACCTTTTAAAAAAGTCCAATTCTCAATAGTGTGCTTCTTATAAAATCCTAATTTTATTTCACTGATGGCAATCTTTAGGCCACTCTAGGCCCGAAACTTTAATTTGTATTGAAATCTCAAGAAATTGCAGTACTAAGATTCATCCCTTTCAGATCAGAAATTAAGATTGACAGAAATTTAATTTTCACTGTCTTCCAAGTAGGTAACTCTCTCCAGAACCGGAAACATTTCTATTTAGATCCCATCGTTAAAAGCATATTTTGGTAAATGGGTATCAACAAAATATGCAATGATAAAAATAACATTTTGGTTAAACCCTAGAATGTTAACGACACAAAGGATTTCAGAGTAGGAATTGTTTTTTATACAATTAACAAATTCGTGTTTGGATTTATAAACAACACATAACTTTATATGGATTGATGCTTTCCTACACTTTAAGAAAGCATCACAATCGGAGAGACAGGCTAAAGGAAAAAGACATTATCAGAGATGTCACAGATTCCTTTCGCTGAAGTGGGACACAACAAAAAGCCATCTGGTGTCCCTCTTGTACAAGAAGAACATCTTGTCGCGTAATTCCAGAGTAGGAGCAGAGGGAAGCCTTGAATTTGCCACATTTGCAACTGCCAGAGCACAGGGCAGACTCGGTTCTGTTTTCTGGTGTTCACTAATTTTTCTTTTTTTTTTTTTTTTTTTTTTTGAGACGGAGTCTCGCTCTGTCGCCCAGGCTGGAGTGCAGTGACCGGATCTCAGCTCACTGCAAGCTCCGCCTCCCGGGTTTACGCCATTCTCCTGCCTCAGCCTCCCGAGTAGCTGAGACTACAGGCGCCCACCACCTCGCCCGGCTAGTTTTTTGTATTTTTTTAGTAGAGACGGGGTTTCACCGGGTTAGCCAGGATGGTCTCGATCTCCTGACCTCGTGATCCGCCCGTCTCGGCCTCCCAAAGTGCTGGGATTACAGGCTTGAGCCACCGCGCCCGGCCACTAATTTTTCTTAACCTCTCTCTTAGGCATCTGAGGGTCTGCTGGACCGTGGGCCTCACCATTTCCTCAGCCTCCACTGAGGGCCTGGATACTCCTCAGAGACTGCAGCCACTTTGAAGGACACAGGAGAGGCAGGAAACTGGCTTGGGTTCCATCACAAAAGGATTCCAGCAGAGGTAGGATAGCTTCGACCACCACTTCTCTACTGTACAGACCTCAGCAGTGAGAGGTCTGAGCTCTACAGGGTCAGGATGGGAAAGTTCTGTCTGAAAACTCACAGGTTTCTAAGAATAGCATGGCCAATTCCCAAAAGCGGTGCCACTCTCAGGGCAGAACTCACTCCTACATCCAATCCAATCTTCTGCCTCACAAGCGACTTTCTCCTTCAATGAATTTCTACAGCAAGCGTTTTCAAATTGCTGACGTTGACCCTCATTAAAACCTGCCTTGCAGGCAGGACGCCGTGGCTCATGCCTGTAATCCCAGCACTTTGGGAGGCTGAGGCAAGTGGATCACCTGAGACCAAGAGTTGGAGACCAACCTGGCCAACATGGTGAAACCCCGTCTCTACTAAAAAATGCAAAAATTAGCCAGGCGTGGTGGTAGGTGCCTGTAATCCCAGCTACTCGGGAGGCTGAGGCAGGAGAATTGCTTGAACCGGGGAGATGGAGGTTGCAGTGAGTGGAGATCGCACCACTGCACTCCGGCTTGGGCGACAAGAACAAAACTCCATCTCAAAAAAAAAAAAAAAACCCACCTTGCATTAGTGCCTAATTGAGTAACATCTTGTCAGAGAAACTGTAAACTTTCATATCAGGGGATGTTTCTTATACATCCCTTTGGAGCCCAATATATGCATGTATTAGATTAATACTGAATGAATACTGTTTGGGAAGACAAAAGAGAAAAGCTTAACTAGCACAAAACCATTCCCTACATCTATGTGCAGCTTAATAAAATATTTTCTGTGTTCATTTCTGGTAGATGAAATTATGTTAAATGTTTTTAATTCATTTATTCAATATTTAGTGCCTGCTTTTATTTTTTACTATTTTTTAAATTATTTTTTAGAGACGGTCTTGCTCTGTCACCCAGGCTGGTGTGCAGTGGCGTGATCACATCTCATTTCAGCCTCAGACTCCTGGGCTCAAGCAATCCTCCCAATTCAGCCTCCCGAGTACCTGAGACTCCATGTGCACACCACCATATCTGGCTAATTTTTTTATTTTTTTGAAATATGGGGTCTTGCTATGTTGCCTAGACTGATCTTAGACTCCTGCACTCAAGCTATCCTCCCACCTTGGCCTCCCAAATGATTGGGATTACAGGCATGAGCCACCATACCCAGCCAGTGCCTGCCTTTGAAGGTGAAGGATGCAATGAGAGGTATAGCAGAGTCCAGGTCACACAGCCCCTTGGACACTATGCTAAGGAGCAGGCCCTTAACATTTATAGCTCAGAAAGTCATTGACGAATGTTTTGCGAGGTATAAAACAGTCAGTTTTGCTTTATGGCTAAAACACTCTGAGGACAATGTAAAACATGAATTTGAGGGGCAAGACTGGAAGCAGGGTTAAGTGCAGGACACCAATAGAGAAATGGCTAGGAATTAAACTAGGGCAATAGTCATACGGATGCAGAAATGGGAACAGGTATAAGATAGAGAAATGGGTACAACTTGATGACTGAGTCTTGGGGGAAAGGGGTGGCAGAATTCAGGAGTGACTCACTACACTGGAAATGTCATGTGTCTTTTCTGCTACCCTATAACCTGCAAGAGTTCCTGGACTATACTGCGGTATTTACCACTGTTTCTATCATCTGGTACACACCCTGGCAGATGGTAGATGCTTAATAAATACTCCTTGAATTAACATTCAAAATCTATTGACTAGATCTGACTCTTACACATCTAGGAAAATTGTTTGAAAAAAAAAACTATTCTTTTCTAGCTCTGAACCTACTCACATAAACTTAAAGAGTTTAAAAAATATGTTCTGTTTTTACTATCATCCCCTTCAGAAATGAAATTTCAATTTCTCTAATTTGACATTACTATGGTTAAGTAGACCTCACTATCAAAACATCTTCCTAACATACATTGCTAAGCATTATGTTTTCATTGAAATCATAATTGTATTTCATGAAACAAACACATTAGTTTTTTAAAAACTGTTTCTTCATAGGAATCAAGAAAAATCGGAAAGTGGTTATACCTCCATGAAGAAAGACTAAAACCTAGGACAGTTGTTCCCTCATTATCTGTAGTTTCACTTTTGCAGTTTCAGTTACTCAGTCAACTGTGGTCTGAAATTTTGCAATGTGTTTTATAATATATACATTATTATTTACATATATAATATATAAATATTTTTATATTATATATTTTTATTTTATACATAATATATAAATATATTTTAATATAAATAAGACATATTAAGAGAGAGGCTATATTCACACAACTTTTATTATAGTATATTGTTATAACTGATCTATTTTATTATTAGTTATTAGTTGTTAATCACTTACCGTGCTTAATTTGTAAGTTAAACTTTATCATAGGTATGTACACATAGGAAAAAACACAGTGTGGTATTATGTGCAATTTCAGACGTTCACTGGGGATCTTGGAACCTATCCCTGGTGGATAATAGGAGACTACTGTACTCAGTATCAAGCCGTTGGCTGCATACACAAATCATTATTTTTCTTCAGAACAAGTTCATGACAGCATGACAGTCACCTGGCCTTTGAAATGCTAACTGATAATATTTTTCTAGGTAATAGAAAATAATATCACTGTTCATTGTGAGGTTCAGCAATAAACACTAATCCAATGCAAATCTAACAATATTGTATGTGGCATGACATACGAATCCTTAATAACTTTTCTTTCTTGTAGATTAATAGAATTTTTACCAGTCCCCAGTAGGAAACAGATGACACACAGACAATAGGTTAATTTTAGCAGAGTTTATTTATGAAGAGCTTAATTATAAAGGCATTGCTATGGGGGAACCACAATACACAGAAGAGTCACCAAGGCCTGACAGTAGTCTGACTGTCACCATTCCTATGCCACAAGGAAGGAGGGGAGCAGTGGTTACTGGGATCTGGAGAGAGAAAGTCATGTAGAAAAAGACCCCTTGAAAGGACCAGAGATTTCTGCTAAGGGGCACTGAGTCAACCCCACAGGAAGGAGCCCAGGCAAGCAACTACTCCGCCAGTGCTCTCTTCCCTCCCTCTGGTCTTTTAATAGTGCTCTCAATTGGCCAAACCCAACAAAGGCAATGGGATCCCATTAACAAGTCCATATAGGTAGGCTCCAGGGGCAGAGAACAGGGTGGAGAATGGTGGGAAGGGGACCTGGAGGAGAAAATAGAAGACACCAGCTCAGACTCACTCATTTGAGCTTTTTGGCCTAGGAAAGATGACCTCGGTCCACTTGCCTATGTCCAAGCTGTTTTTCATCATCTCCCTCTTGCAGAGCAAAAATTTTTCCTGAGTTCACATTTAAACTTCTAAGTATACAGCTATCAGTAAACACCATGTTCCTCTAGCATATCAGCAGGAAATCTGAAAGAACATGGGACAAGCAAGTACAAAGAAAATACAAAATGAAACACCTAGTAAAATAGTAAGTAAACATTTTAGGAATTATACCAAAAATTTCTTTAGAAATCTTTAGAAACTCTTCAGAATTCTGTAATCCCAGCACTTTGGGAGGCCAAGACGGGTGGATCACGAGGTCAGGAGATCGAGACCATCCTGGCTAACACGGTGAAACCCCGTCTCTACTAAAAAACACAAAAAACTAGCCAGGCGAGGTGGCGGGCGCCTGTAGTCCCAGCTACTCAGGAGGCTGAGGCAGGAGAATGGCGTGAACCCGGGAGGCGGAGCTTGCAGTGAGCTGAGATCCGGCCACTGCACTCCAGCCTGGGCGACAGAGCGAGACTCCGTCTCAAAAAAAAAAAAAGAAGAAACTCTTCAGAATTTAGGGATGTTTTATTATTTGTATCCCTCCTCTCCCCTCCCCATCCTATACATATACATACACATTGAGCACTTTTGGCTCAAAAAGTGTCTTTTCTTTGATCTTCTTTTGGAGATTTAAAATCTGCTTATCTGTGGAATGGAACTTCAAGAGATCTTTTTATCTAAGTGCTTAGACATTTCTATAAAAGGTACTCTTTAATCTGAAAAGTATCGATTTTTCTTATTAATTGCTACTGCTGGCCAATAGTACAAAAATTTTCTCTTACCTTATGTCTGTTTATCACACTATGTCCAAAACAGCTGGATTTCCAGCACTTTTGTGAACTACTTAGTATGTTTAGTACTGAGCATGGCACTTAGTAAGTGCACAATTAATACTGATAATAATGGTAGTTGGTAGCTGTAGTTGTTTATTCTTTTGAAAAAATAGTATTTTTTTCAAGGCAAAGATTCAGAAATGCACTGTAAAGTGTGAGATTCAGCTAAAAGTTCTGTCTTACCATATGCACTGTCTTGAATGTAAAACATTTTAAAAGCTTGCATTTTCTTGATGAATATTTGGAAGTTTATGGTAAAGACACTGAAATCCAGTGGATCGCAGAGATTCTAGCCATACTGGCAAGGATTCTAAAATCAACCCTTAAATAGTTATTTTATTTATTCATTTATTTACTGGGGCTTCACATCCTAGCTACTTCCCAAAAGAAATGCTTTATTGTCATTTCCTCCTCATTTTCTGTGTCTTTCCTTAGAGTAGAAACTGTCAAATTAGATCATATTCCAGCAGAACAATGAAACCACAGCCCAGCCCTATATTATTTAAAGACCTAGATTTCATTTGCCATAGGTGAAGGTGACTGAAGTCAAAGAGCCTGGTTTATATCACTGGGCTGCCAGCAGGACAGAACTCGCGGCCCCCACTTCCCATTATGAACAAATCTATAAAGGAACATATGCCTTTGTTTCTCCACCAGGGCACTCATTTTATACAGTGCCAACTTACAGAATTTTCAAGAGCAGAACTTCAGTGGGCAAAACAGGAAGATCTCTCAAACTGGTTTCTAGTATAACTCATCAAAACATGAGAAAAATAGGAAATACAGGTTTGTGGCATAATTTCTGTCAAATACTAGACGAATAATAGGTGCAGGCAAAAATAATTTGTTTCTTTGAACCTGATACTGCTAATGCCATTCAGAATGAGAGCTGTGTTGATTAAACTTTAATTTGAAATGCAAAGTTTAAAATGCTAATCTCATTCACTAGTTCATGAGATTTTCATCATCAATTTTATGTTCATGTTCTTCATCATGATAGTATTATTTTTTAATAGGCCAGAGTCCTTTTAGTAGCAGTACACTGGCCACTATCTAATCGATCCTCTACTACACTGATTGTTAAACATTTTGAAAACTACCTGGGGTCAAAGTTCCTTTAATGAAGGACTTTTATCAATCTCTTTTATTATTAAACATAACAAACTGAATTCTGCAATTGCACTTCTGGTTACAGTGTAGAAAAGCATAAAAGAATTTTGCTCCTGCCATAAAAAGAAAACACGTGACAAACTAAAACGTACGCTATTCTTTAACACCAACAAAAAATAGCCAACACAAATTAGTCGAAATGCTGAATAACTGAATCTTGACAGACTGATTGCTCAGAAAATCTTTGCCTCATTCAAATTATCTCTACAAAATTCTGATAAGGAATCTATACTGCTGCAGCTTTATGACTTTCTAACCAGAATGTGTTCTCTCTGCTGGGTCATCATTTTTCATGCTTGCTATGGCCAAGTGATGTGGAGTAATAAACTTACTTCCATGGGAAGAAATCCAATGGCAGTTGTTGCATCCAATGATTCTCAGTCCTCATCCTCCTTGTCCTATTGCATTTGACACCACTGATCCTTAAAATACTTTCTTCATCTCACTGCTGCATTTCCTCCCTCTTCATTCAGTTGCTGGTTTCTCCTCATTACCCTGTCATCCAAATTTTGGAGTATCTCAGGTCCAAGTCCTTGAACCTCTCCTTTTTTCTCTCCCACCCTCACTCCATAGGTAATTACTATGGCTTGAGTTTGAATATGTCCCCCAAACTTCATTTATTGGAAACTTAATCCTAATGGAGAAGTGTTGGGAAGTGGGACCTTGAAGAGTGATTGAATCATGGATGTAAAACCTTCATAAACTGATTAATGCCTTTATCATGGAATTGGGTTTCTTATAAAAAGATAAGTTTATCCTCCTCTTGCTTGCTCTCTCTCACTCTCTTTTTGCCCTTCTGCCATGGGATGATGCAGCAAGAAGGCCCTTGTCAGATGACAGCCCCTTAATCTTGGACTTCCCAGCCTCCAGAACTGTGAACTAATTAATTTCTGTTCATTATAAATTACTTAATCTGTGGTATTCTGCTACAGCAACACAAAATGGACTCAGGCAATATTATTACCCAGACTCATTGCTTTAAATACCATCTATGCCCTAAAACTTCCAAAATACCATCTATGCCCTAGTAATTCCAAAAATATCTCCAGCCTAGACTTCTTCCTGAACTATCTTCATTTTGATATCTAATAATCATCTCAAACACAACATGTCCAAGAATGAGTTCTTGATTTTTCCGTCAAACTTGCTCTCCCCAAAGTTTTTCCAACCTCAATAAATAGCAATTCTATTCTTTAGTGGCTTACATCAAATTCCTTTGAGTTATCCTTGATTCCTCTCTTTATCTTATACCCTATATCTCATCCATTTGCAAATCCAGTCTACTCTACCTTCAAATTCTATCTAGAATCCAACCACTTCTTATCTTCTCTGCTACTATCACTTGGTTTAAGCTGTCATCCTCTCTTTCCTAGAGTACTACAAGAGCTTCCTAGCTGGTCTCCCTGGTCCCCCTTGCCTCTCTGCACTGTACTCAACACAATAGCTTGGAGTGATCCTTTTAAAAGTGAAGGCAAATCATGTCACTCCTCTGCTTAAAACGTCTTTCATAGCTTCTTTTCCCATTCCCAACAAAAGCCAAAATCCTTACAATGATCCATAAGGCTCTACACAATCTGCTCCTGTCAGTCTCTGATCTCAGTCCCATCTTGCTCCAGCCACAGTGTCCTCCTTGCTTTTCCTTGAACACACCAGTTTTATTGTCACCTAGAGTTTTGTAGGAATTGTTCCCTCAAATATCCTGATGGCTCTCTCCATCATCTCTTTTAGATCCTTGCTCAAATACTACCTTCCTAGTGAAGATTTCCCCAACAATGCTATCTAAAATTTCAATTTTCTGCCAGCATTGTCTATCCCCCTTACTTTAGTTCCTCTTTATCAGTCATCATGATCTAACATAATTTAGATTTTGCTCATGTATCTTCATATCTTTGTCTGTATGTTCTTTATTTAATGTAAGCTCCTTGATAGTACCATTTTCTAATGTGTACAAATTCTAATGGAGACAACACCTGGCTCAGTGCACAGTCAATAAATATTTGTTAAATGCACATATAGAACATTTACTTTTCTACTTGAAATTAGATCTGAAGATAGATTCTTTACTTGCACAGAGTCATGACATTTCCTAAGCAATGCCTCTGCTTGTGAATCACAATAACTGTCATGTATGAGTATACAGACATGATATTCTGATCTAAGGATATCATACATGTTAATTTAAATCTCAGAAAAATCCTATAAATAGGTATCATTATCCAATTTTAGAAATGAGGAAGCTAAAGCTTGGAGAGTTTAACTTAATACTCTAAAGTCACAGAGCTAGCATGGATTGAGCTAGATTTCAAACTCAGATCTATACAACTATAAAGGCCTCCTTCTTTACTATGACAGGCTACCTTCCCTTTGAAAAATTGCTCAGGGCATTACTCACTTAATATTTACTCACTCAAAATCAAGAGTTTGAATATAAATAGACCACATCACACTGTGTTAGGCATAAGGCAAAATAACCGTAGGTAAGGTGATCAATGAACAAAAAACTGCAAAACCTCTTTGGTGTTAGCACACCTCACAAAAATCCTAAAAACCTCCTTTTTGTGTTTATTTCTCATCTGTATCCCAAATCTTCTAATACCCCACATCAACTACATCCTTTTTCATTATTTGTTGTAATAACTTATTGATTCCAGAAATGTTAACTTGAGAATTGTAAAGGGAAATATGTATATTTCCTTATTAGTTAATTTGATTAACTTTGTTATTATCCTTTGTTTTATGTTCTTGCCAGGCCTGACAGATCCATTTTACTCTTGGGTTGTGGTGAACTTACCATTATGTTGATATATTCAAATAGAGTAGGATGAAGAATGAAGAAAAAGATGAAGAAGATTTACATACATCAAAAACTTCTCTTCAATAATATGTATCTCATTTATTTAGTCACTGGTAAACTGGCTAATAGGAAGGGTCTATATAACAGAAACATTTACGTTAAAATTATTCTAATTAGAAAGCACATATATGTGTATATGTTTGCCATTATGCTTTACTTATTCCTATTTTATTTCAAATTTATACACTGGAAATGCTACTTTGATTATTAACCAACTCGCAAATCATCTGAAACTTACTTGTCTTTTAACTCTAAACAAAAGAACTAATGCCATCTACTAGATGAACTTTGGAGATCATAATTTATGCACTAAGGTACCTATCACCATCAATAAAAAATAAGTTTCCCTTTGGGCCCTGGGCAATATTCATCAGAACCAAATAAGAATGGGAAATAAGAATTAGAGGACTCATTCAGTCAAAAAAAATCTAAGGATTAAAACAAGAAAAAACTGTGAAAACGTATTTCAGTCACTAAGTCTATCCTTAATTTCTAATCTTTCTAGATAGAAAAACCACTTAATATTATAAATTTCTATGAAAAACATTTAATAAATAATGTACTGAAGATCTGATGCTCTATGTTACTTCAAGTATGTAGAAAAACATTTCAAGTGATTACACATAAGTGAAGCATACACCATTTTCTTCTGTTTCTTTTATTTGCAGCCCAGGAATAATTTCTGCTTCTAATGATGATAAATCCCCTTCTGATCAGAGTAGCTACAGATTTAAACTTAGATTTAATGTTAATACCATGAAGTATTTAAATAAGCTGAAGTTCGAATATGCTGCAAAAGGCAAGTATTGTAAATATATTTCCTTTAGCAAATAGATATAAAAGACATTTTGAGAAAAGAAACTTTAACTTTAGAGAACAAGTATAACAAAGGAAGCAAGCAATAATTTTTTTAAAAAAGCACTGGAAATCCACAAAATACAAATGAAACTTCTTTCATTTCTTCTCCATCAGATAATGTGAATGTTGTTTTCTCTTTTATTTATTGCACATAATTAAATATGTATAATCTAGGCAGTAGTTGGAAGAGTGGATTAGAGCTATAATACTGACATGAAATATGCCCAAAACCAACCATTAAGTATGAAAGGAAAGCTGAAGAAGAATATGTATTCATGAACTTTTTATGGAAAAGTGCTTCTATCCAAACCACTTGTTGTTTGTATGTGAAAGTCTGGGGAAAGGTTTGGAAGAATACATACCCAACTGTAAAAATGGCTTTCTCTGAGAGACAACTGTGGCTACTGTGGGAAAAAGGAATTTTGATACTTATTCTAGATACCTCTGTGGTGTTTAAAATTTTCAGTAAGAATGATATTACTTGCCAAATTACATACAAAGTAAAACTACAGGCTGGGCGCGGTGGCTCATGCCTGTAATCACAGCACTTTGGGAGGCCGAGGCAGCCAGATCACCTGAGTTCAGGAGTTCGAGACCAGCCTGACCAACACGGAGAAACCCCGTCTCTAGTAAAAATACAAAATTTGCCAGGCATGGTGGCGCATGCCTGTAATCCCAGCTACTCGGGAGGCAGAGGCAGGAGAATCACTTGAACCCGGGAAGCAGAGGTTGCGGTGAGCCGAGATCACACCACTGCACTCCAGCCTGGGTGACAAGAGTGAAACTTCATCTCAAAACAAAAAAAAAAAAAGTAAAACTACATAAATGTTTATATGCACAACCTCTCATTTAGTGTATGGAGCTGTAGACTAGAAAACATCAAGGCTAGATTACAGACCAGCTTTGGAGCAGTCTGGAATCCAGTTCCACCCTCACGTAACCTTAGATGAATTATCAGATCTGAATCTATGGACTTCAATGTCCTCATCAGTAAAATTCGGAGACTGAGTTCAGTGACATCATAAGCTCCTTCCTGCCTAAGTGTTTATGACTTTACTATGAAAAAGGAAGATTTTAAGTCAATAAAACATTTCTAGATTCTGTTTTCTTGGTAAGTTTCTTTCTGTCTAATCAAAGATTCTAATTACTTACACACATACCTCAGGGATTTTGCAGGTTTAGCTCCAGACCACTGCAATAAAGTGAGTCACACACATATTTTTGGTTTATCAGTACATATAAAAGCTGTGTTTCCACTATACTGTAATCTACTAAGTGTACAATACCAATAGGTCTAGAAAGTGTACATACCTTAATTTTAAAATACTTTACTGCTGAAAAATACTAATGATCATCTGAGCCTCAAGCAAGTTGTAATCTTTGCTGGTGGAGGATCTGGTCTTGATGATAATGTTGGTGGTTATTGAAGGTTGGGGTGGCTATGAACATTCCTTAAAATAAAACAACAATGAAGTTTATTGCATCGATTGACTCTTGGTTTCATGAAAGATTTCTCTGTAGCATGTGATGCTATTTGATAGCATTTTATCCCCAGCAGAACTTCTTTCAAAATTGGGGTCAATCCTCTCAACCCTGCTGCTGCTTTATCAAGTAAGTTGATGTAATATTCTAAATCCTTTTTTGTCATTTCAACAATGTTCACAGCATCTGCAACAGGAGTAGATTCCATCTCAAGAAACCAATTTCTTGGCTCGTGCATGAGAAGCAACTTGTATTTGTTAAAATTTGATCATGAGATTGCAGCAATTCAGTCATATCTTCAGGCTCCACTTTTAATTCTAGTTCTCTTGCTATTTCCACCACATCTGCAGTGACTTCCTCCACTGAAGTATTGAACCCCTCAAACCTTCCGTGAGGGTTGGAATTGCTATTTTAACCTCCTTTCATGAATCATATAATTGTTCTTTATAGCATTTAGAATGGTGAGTCCTTTCCAGAAGGTTTTCAATGGACTTTGCCCAGATCTATCAGAGGACTCATTCTCTATGGCAGCTGCAGTCTTACAAAATGTACTTCTTAAATAGTAAGACTTAAAAGTCAACATCTTTTTTCAATAGAGATCTGTTTCATTTACACTGAAAATCTGTGGTTTATTGTGGCCAACTTCATCAAGGATCTTAGATCTGCATAACTTGCTGCAGCTTCTACATCAGCACTCACTGCTTCATCTTGCACTTTTATGTTATGAACAAACCTCTGCTAGCTTCCAACTTTTCTTCTGCATCTTGCTCACCTCTCTCAGTTTTCACAGAATTGAAAACAGTTAGGGCCTTGCTCTGAATTGGACTTCGGCTTAAGGAAATGTTACGGCTGGTTTGATCTATCCAGACCACACAAACGTTCTCCATGTCAGCAATAAAGCTGTTGTGTTTCCTTATCATTGGTGTGTTCATTGGAGGAGTACATTTAATTTCCTTCAAGAACTTTTCTTTTGCATTCACATCTTGGCTAACCATTTGATGCAAGAGGCCTAGCTTTCAGCCTATGTTGACTTTCAACATTTCTTCCTCACTAAGCTTAGTTATTTCTCTGGCTTTTGATTTAAAGTGAGAGATATGTGACTCTTCCTTTCACTGAGAGGCCATCATTGTAAGGTATTATCTGGTTTAATTTCTACACCATTTGTCTTGGGGAACAGAGAGACCTAAGGAAAGGGAAAGACATGGGGGAACAGCTGGTTGCTGGAGCAGTCAGAACACACACATTTACTGATTACATTTGCCATCTTATATGGATACAGTTCATGGCACCCCAAAACAATTATAATAGTAACATCAAAAGTCGCTGACCACTTGGCGCATGCCTGTAACCCCAGCTACTCAGGAGGCTGAGGCAGGAGAATCACTTGAACCCAGGAGGCAGAGGTTGCAATGAGCTGAGATCATGCCATTGCACTCCAGCCTGGGCAACAAGAGCAAAACTCCATCTCAAAAAAAAAAAAATTCCTGCAGTGGTAAAAGCACTGACAGACTCGCTCAACACAGGGGTGCCACAAACCTTCAATTTTTTAAAAAAATACTGCAAAATACAATAAAGCAAAGGGCAATAAAATGAGGGCTGTCTTTATATAATTCAAGGTATTCCAACTTCATATATACATGCATACCATGCACTTACACATACACATACATTCTTCAGGAGGAAGTCAAGACCAAGGTCATCTTCTGCAGCCCTCCACGTTTGCCTGCAATATTTTAATGATATAAAGTCTTAGCTTTGTTGCCAGGTGTGAGGAAGTCATGGTTAATTTTTACCTTTATTCACCCTTATTCTGTTTCAACCTCAACTGGTGTATTGCAATTCAATTATGGCACTAACCTGGAGTTAGCAGAGACCCCAAAGTTACAGGGCAGGGTCCACAACAAGACTGCCTTCACTTCATATCAGCTGGCTCCAGTTCTGGGTGATTCCCACAATCCCGCTAATTCACTAGAGCAGGTCACAAAACTTTAGAAGGCATTATATTTATGATCACAATTTTATTATAAAGGATATAACCTGGGAACACTTAAATAAAGACACACATAGAATAAAGTGTAGGGGGGTCTCAAGTACAGAGCTTCTCTGCCCTGTGTTCATGGAATCAGTGCACATCACCCTCCCAGAACATCAGTGCATTAACCAACCAGAAAGCACCACTGAGCTTCGGTTTCCAAAATTTTTGCTGGAGTTGCATTACATAGAGATGATTCATTAAATAATTGACCACATGACTGAAGTCCATCTCCAGCCCTCTGTTTCTCCTCAGGGCTCAGGCTGACTCCACATCTCAACCCTTTAATCACATAGTTGTCCTTTCTGGTGACCAGCTCCCCTCCTGAAGCTACCTAGGGGCCCACCGTGAACCACCTCATTTGCATAAACTCAGGGTGACCCAACAGGCTCAAGAATAACAAAGATGCTTCTACCACTTGAAGAGTTCCCATGGCGTTAGAAGCTCCTAGGCCAGTAGCCTAGGACAAAGAGTAGGCACATTTTTTAATTATACAACTCCAAACCTACTGCGGATAGTATTTAAATTTGACAACTCCAGCATTTTTATGTTATCAATATAGAACTGCCACTGACATAGCATCCTTAATTACATATACCTAATTTAGTAACTTTCAGCTAACAGTTTACACTTCAGATTTGTGGTTGCTTTGTCTCTCTACAATCCTGAGAGGAGGACAGCATCATGGTTAAGTGCTGTAAGCTCTAGAGATAAATTTATTGGGTTTAAATCCAGGGTTTGTTCGCGTCTTAGTTGTTAAGCAAATTAACTTTCTGTGCCTCTTTTCTCCCTCTGTAAAATGGGAAATGAAAATTATACCCATCTCCAATGGTAACTGTTAGGACTACATGAGCTAATCTGTGCCAAGTGTTGAGGACAGTGCATGGCACTTAGTGAATGTTCACTATTATTATTGTCATAATGAAACTTGTAAATACTGTTTATTAAACATTTTACCTTGACATATACAGCTTTGTTTTTCCTTTGTATAAATTTAAGGGGTACAAGTGCAGTTTTGTTACATGAATATATTGTGTAGTGGTAAAGCTTTTAGTGTAACCATCACCCAAATATCATGCATTATACCCATTAAGTAATTTCTCATTCTTCACCCCCTCCCACCCTCCCACTGTCTGAGTCTCCATTGTCTATTATTCTACACTCTATAACCTTGGCACATAGAGCTTTCATGTTATCCAAAGTATCTTCAAAATTGAAAATCTTACCCCCCAGGTGAATACACCATTGAGCTCCAAAAATGAAGGGGCTGGACTAAATAGTCTGAATGTCAATTCTGATTCAGAAATGGTAAAATTACACAGCAGGCCTCCTGTCATCTAAAATAATTCTAGCTCTGTAGCCTAACTGGTGTGACTTCCTCATAGATTCCCTAAAATCCTAAGATAGTGATTCAGAATCTCTTTGTCAGAATTATACTGAAAGTATGAGGAAAGGAGCTCTGCCGGTACATCCCAGGCAGGCTCCATTTCAGGACCACAGGGCTAAGGTATCAGACAAAAGTTAAGGACATATCCAGATCTGCAGACTTCTATCAAGGTAGAAAAGATCCATTTTCTCTTTCTACAAAGAAAAGTCTACTTCATCTTCCCCCTGCCTGGGAGCAGCAAATGCAGTGTGCCCTCTGCCAAACCCATCCTTCGTTATTAAACAACACACCTCTGTGCTTGCCTTTCACTCAGCTTTTTTTTCTGTCTGCAATTGATTCGCAGCACCTGATGTGACAGATCATCAGATTTTATTAAAACCATTTAGAATGTCTAGCATCCTGCCATCTCTTTGTGCCTGATCTTTTCTTATTATTTCACCCATAGGCTAAAATCCCACAAGTTATATCTCAATAGGAGAAAATTAAATCAAACAATTTCTTCATTTCTTTTGATCAATATTTTGAAGATAAAAATAATGTTTTGCTGTGGTATCTTTGGAATGCTAATATTTGATTGTTAAGAATGATTCAAGCTTAATGCCAAAGAGGTATGGTTCTTAATTCACATCCAAATAGTCAATAAGTAATCATTTCCTTACTTTTTTTTATGTGTTAGCACATCTGCAATGATGTAGTCCATTCATAATGACTCAAAGAGATATTAGAGCAGAGAGTAATGACAATAAAGAAGTTTGGATAGAAAACTAAAAGACAAAATAGCTTAATAAAACAAATAAAGATAGAGAAAATGAGAAAAACCACTCTTAAGATTTAAGAATGGAATATTGTACTGGGAGAATGCTGTCTATATCATACATCTTGATTTTAGACGTTTTCTCCATTAAGGTGTGAGTTTATTGGCTCATGTAGCTGAAACACTGACATTTTGGCTGCATGAAAGCAGAGTTGCACGGATTTGTGACTGGCCATCTTAATGATGTACCCAGAGGATCAACTAACTAAATATACCTAAATACCCCAAAATAAAGGAAGGACTTTTGTGCCATATAGAGTTTTAACCTTGTTCCTATCTCATTCACCATTTTATAATTTTTTATCTACATGAGGACAGATGAAGATATTTTTATTAGCTTCTCATAAAAAGCCAAATGATTTCTTGGTATGTTGATTGATGGGCTCAATATCAAAATTATCCTGATGGTGTAGGGAAGTTTAAGCTTTCCCTCTGAAGTTTCCATTTATCGCGCCTGCTGAAATAAACTGACAATAAACAGATTAACAGGAGAAAAGGCATACAAATGTATCCATGTGCACATGTGCACAGGGGCCACACAAAATATAATACTCAAGGAAGGGCAAGATAGTTAAAGTTTAAATACACCCTTCATAGAGTAGAGTAGAGTAAGGGGTTAAGCAGTTTTAGAGGAAGAGGAAATGATTGTTAGGGGAAATAAAGAGGCCCCTTTGAGACAAGTTCCTCTCAGTTCTGTGGGAGGTGGAGACATGTTATAGGAAGATGGTGAAGACAGAGCTGAACTGCAAACAACGGTTGTCTTATTATGCAGCTAAAGTATCCCAAGTAATATCCCTTAAAAGAATCGTTGAAAGAATAGATGAAAAGTCTGTCAGTGTGATGGCCTGGGTATGAAGACTTTTAGTTTCCTCTCCTGCAAGATGATCTGTTGTCTCTGGCAAATGTAGATTCCGGGGTGGGGGGTTAATACAATTGCATTCCTTCCGGATGAACTTCCCTCAGTCAGATAAGGGAACTTCAGAAAGAGCCCCTCCCAGTGCTTCAGAAGGGAAAGGGGGAGCAGAAGAACGTCAGAAAGAGACCTTGGCTCTGAAGCATATTTCTGAGGCCTTTCAGTCCTCTTTGTGGAAAGCACTCCACATGCCAAAGCACCACATTTTGGAGTATTGTTTTCTGACCCCCCAATAGTGGTTCCCAACAACGTCATCAAAAAAAATAAAACTTAGATAAGAATAAATGTAAAATTCTGCATTTAAATTGGATTTTTAATTACACAAATATAACATGGGGAGGTATGCTTTGAGTACATTTGTTATGAAAATTACTTGCTAACTTTGATTAGGATAAAACCAATATGAGCCAAGAGTATAAACCAGCCTAAAGAGGATAATAAAAATTTAAGCTTCATTAGTCAAAAAAGGGGTCCAGATTAAGAATTTGAGAATGTTGTATGCTCATGGTGTTGTCGTTTTGGTTCTGTTTTGGATAATGATCACTAGATGATTAAAAGGACTGACTACCAAGAGTATTTGATTTACATTTCAAATACAGAACTAAGGTTCTTTATCATTTACTCTGCCACAGGCAGTTTTTCCCTTGCCCTGCTTAGAAACCAAGGAGTTTATTTCTCTCCCACCTCAATTTATCCTGAAAAACCAAAAGAAGAAAATGAGGAGAGGGAAAGAAAGGGCATTGACTTTTCTTCTTGTTCTTAACATACTTAGCAATGTTAAAGGTCAGAGACGTACACAGAAATTGGAGGCAAAAACCATCTTTGAAGCTTCTCCAACCTGGAATGGCTTTTTAGAGAATTTTATCTCCTACATTGGGTATAATGAGGTACCTGTGCTGTCTTCCCCTTATGTGGTGTGAAGGTGCGTAGGGGACCTACATTCCCCATTTGTCTTGGTACTCTGGGTGTCCTGCCTAAATAGTTGGTTTTTACAGACTATCACAGACAGGTTTGTTTGGGGTACTGTATGTCAGACTATGCCACCCCAAAATATGCCACTGATAAGAATTATTTTGAGCTGAAGGCAATTGAGTGTCAACAAAGAGAGTCAAACTGTAAAAGATTTAAAGAGGTTTATTATGAACCCAATATGAGTGACTAAAGCCCAAGACTAAGTCTCAAGAGGTCATGAGAGCATGTGCCCAAGGTGATTGGGTTAGAGCTTGGTGTTCATTTGTTTGTTTGCTTGCTTTTTGAGATAGAGTCTCTCTCTGTCATCCAGGCTGGAGTGCAGTGGCACAATCTCAGCTCACTGCAACCTCCGCCTCCCAGGTTCAAATGATTCTCCTGCCTCAGCCTCCCAAGTAGCTGGGATTACAGGCGCCAGCCACTGTGCCCAGCTAATTTTTTGTATTTTTAAATAGAGATGGGGTTTCACCATGTTGGCCAGGCTGGTCTCAAACTCCTGACCTCGTGATTTGCCTGCCTTGGCCTCCCAAAGTGCTGGGATTACAGGCATGAGCCACCACGCCCAGCCAGAGGTTGGTGTTTAAGGGGGAGACATAAGCCATCAATCAATACATGTGAGGTACACACTGGTTTGATCCAGAAAGATGGGACAACTTGCAGTGGGGGCTTCCAGGTCATAGGTTGAATCAAAGATTTTCTGATTGGTAATTGGATTGAAAGAATTAAGCTATTATCTAAATACTTGGGATCAACAGAAAGGAGTGTCTGAGCTGAAAACAGGGGTTGTGGAGACCAAGGTTCTTATTATGTAGATGAAGTCTCATAGGTGGCCGCCCTTAGAGGCAATTGATGGTAAATGTTTTATATTCAGACCTTAAAAGGTGCTAGCCTCTCAGTTAATCTCTTCAGGATCAGAAAAAGACCTGCCAAAGGAAGGGAAGAGACAGCTTTGCCAGGCCTTTTCAAAACAGGTCAAAGAATTATATTTTAGGGTAAAATACTTTAATTTCCTTCAGGACCTGCTATCTGTCATGTGATGCTATGCTAGAGTCAGGTTGGAATTTGGTATCTTATTATTTACAACAAAGAGTCAGTTTTGTAGTCTTAAGATCTCTGTTTTAATGTTGACACATTGTTCAGTTGTGCCTGAATTCCAAAGGAAAGGGGGGATAATGAAGCGTGTCCAAGCCCTTCTTCTCATCATGGCCTGAACTAGTTTTTAGGTTTACTTTGGAATCTTCTTGGCCAAGAGGAAGGGTTCATTCAGTTGGTCGGGAAGCTTAGATTTTTATTTTTGGTTTACATGAGAAAAAGCAGACACAAAATAAGCTGTCTGCTGTCCTCCTCTCTGCCTAAAAACAGGTTATAAATTCCTTGTGATTATGTCCCCTCCACCACAATATCCCATACCAGTGTAGGGGCCAAGGACATAGCCCTCTAAAGGTTCAGTAAAAAATCAGTTCACAAAAGAAATACTAACTGGAGAAAAAGCATACACATTTTGTTGTTGTTACTGTTGTTGTTGTTTGGGGGTTTTTTGTTTATTTTTGTTGTTAGTAAATTTTTTTTAATTTTTATTTTCAACTTTTGGGCATATGTACAGGATGTGTAGGTTTGTTACCTAGGTAAATGTGTACCTGCAAAGGACATGATCTTGTTCCTTTTTATGGCTGTAAAGCATGCTATGGTGTATATGTACCACATTTTCTTTATCCAGTCTGTCATTGATGGGCATTAAGGTTGATTCCATGTCTCTGCTATTGAATCTACATTTTCTTTGTAATGAGACAGTGGCTTGCTCTATCACCCAGGCTGGAGTACAGTGGTTATCATAGCTCACTGTAGCCTTGACTTCCTGGGCTCCAGTGATCCTCCCACCTCAGCCTCCCAAGCACCTGGGACTACAGGTGCATACCACCACACCTGGCTAATCTTTTTAAATTTTTTGTATAGACAGGGTCTCACTATGCCGCCCAGGCTGATCTTGAACTCCTGGTCTCAAGTGATTCTCCCACCTTGACCTCCCAAAGCACTGGGATTAAAGGCACAAGCCACCATGCCCAGCCAGCATACACATTATTTAGAATGTATACATGAGTACCTTCATAATAAAGACACAAATATACAGTGGAAATTGTCCATTTTTATGTTTAGGTTCAAAAAACTATGGACAGCTGTGTAGAAATATTATTGGATAAAAAGGGTACGACCTGATGCTAATGGACTGAGTGGGGAAACCAGGCAAGGCCTGTCAGGAGGATGGGACTGAGAGACAGGAGGGCAGGAGAAAGTAAAAGAAAAACTTTTACTTCTGAGGTCTTCATTTTGGGGTATTGTTTTTTGAGCCCCAACACCAGGAAGGGAATAACAACCCTATCATCAGAGACAAGATGGCACCAAGAAAGAGTCTATACAACAAACCTCATGAACCAGCTCTTCTCTACTATTAACTTTCCAAATATTGACCTTCCTACAACTTGCCACCCCTAGGAGTTCAAGGTCCCTTTTCTTTGCCTTGTCACTTCTCTGTAAATTTATCTTCATTTGTCTATATGGTATTAAGGCCTCCAAGCCTAGCCATTGCTTTTGGGGTTTCTCTTCTTTCCATGAAGTCTCTCCTTCTCACTCTACCATGTGAAAATTTTAACATCAAATAAAGGCATACGGTCTTTTCTTCTATCCAGCTGTCTGTTGTCAGTTTATTTCACAGACCCAGCTGGAGAAACTAAGAAGAGAGAGGAAATTTTTCTCCCCTGCAGCACACAATGTGAGCCCTCAACCTTGCTAATAACCATTAATGTCATTCCTTTAGTAGATATGAATCTGTACTATCTAGATATCACATATACGCTTATTAATTCCAATGACTTTCTACACTACCATTTTACCCACACAGCAATCCACACTCAAATATATTTCCACAGCATTCTCAAAGCATAAGTCATTATAAAAGGTATTAGATTATTTTTTAAAAGAAGAACATTACAAGTTAAAGAAGTTCTTCAAAACCTTTCTTGAAAATAGAAATGGCAAAGAATGAAAATGTGAATGGAGAAGCGTTAAGGTAGACGCAACTTTTCAAATTGTTGAAAGATTCTCAAGGAAGAGGAAATAGGCACAGTTTCATTCTGCCAACTAATGAGCAAGAATGACAATGACAGAGCCTTCTATTCAATGTAAGAAAAGTTTTCAACAATGAAAAGAACTTGAACCAAAATAGCAAGTTCCTTGTGAGAGGAAGAGTTCAAGTAGGAGTTGAGTAATGTTTCAACAATATTCTAAGACAAGATAAAAGTCATGAGATTTAAGTTTCGGTCTGTGATCTGTGCTTACAATGAAGTATAATAAAAACTTTTAAAATGTGGAAATAATCAAACGGAAAATTGCAAAATTTTGCTGCATAGTTTTACAACAGCTTTATCTAAAACATGACTATTGCTGATTAAATGATAGTAATATTATATAGTCAGGCTGTGGCACACATTCTATAGGTTGTATAAGCCTGGGACTTGTGAAAAGACGACAAATTTGTGACACATTCTTGGTTTTGTTCAAAAGAGATACAACAGAAAGATAAGACTACAGGAGACTAAAAGTATGTTTAATAACCTCAAGGAAATAAATAGAAAAGCAAATAAAATAATACCTAGGCCAAGCGTGGTGGCTCACACCTGTAATACCAGCACTTTGGGAGGCCGAGGCAGGTGGATCATGAGATCAGGAGCTCAAGACCAGCCTGGCCAACATACTGAAACTCCGTCTCTACTAGAAAAAAAATACAAAAAAAAATTAGACTGGCATGGTGGTGGGTGCCTGTAATCCCAGCTATTCGGGAGGCTGAGGCAGGAGAATTGCTTGAACCTGGGAGGCAGAGGTTGCAGTGAGTAGAGATCATGCCACTGAACTCCAGCCTGGACGACAGTGTGAGACTCTGTCTCAAAAAAATAAATAAATAAAAATTACCTAAGTGGAAGCACATGAATACACTCTTCCAACAAAGACAAGGTGAATCAAAACTAAGAACTGCAAAATGGAGAAGCTATGATAAAATAACAGCACCTAAGGCTAAAATAACCATCTGATGACAGCAGAACAGAATTTACCTGTTGCAAGCCTGACAACATGAAAATAATATTGCTATTAACAAATTTGAAAGGTGATGAGGAAGAATGGTGGTAAAACAAGGGCTAATATCTTTATCTTTCACAATACAGAGTCAGTACAGAAAACCAGAAATTAAAAATGTCTTTTGTAAAAAGGGCCGGGCATGGTGGCTCACTCCTGTAATCCTAGCACTTTGGGAGGCCAAGGTGGGTAGATCACATGAGGTCAGGAGTTGGAGACCAGTCTGGTCAACATGGTGAAACCCCGTCTCTACTAAAAATACAAAAATTAGCCAGGCATGGTGGTGTGTGCCTGTAATCCCAACTACACAGGAAGCCGAGGCAGGAGAATTGCTTGAACCTGGGTGGCAGAGGTTGCATTGAGCCAAGATCATGCCACTGCACTCCAGCCTGGGCAACAGAATGAGACTCTGTCTCAAAAAATAAATAAATAAAAATGTCTTTTGTAAAAAGTATATTTACTCTGCACTTGATGTTTCATACAATTAAAATTTTTCTTAACCCTAGATAAATCCTTCAGGGATGAAATTTCTTATTTTAAAAAAGGCTTATTTGCTTTCTAGAAATTCCTTCAGTTTCACACCCAATTTATAGTTCTATTGAATTTAAATAAAAATTTTACACTTTTGATTTATTCTGCAAGTTCGGGACGATGATATTGTGTCTTTAAGTACTTATACTGTTAGGTATATATAGTCAATGTCAATATTCTTTATTGTAATACTCTAAATGGTAGAATGTATCATAACATTTTTAAATTTCTTATAATTTTCTGTAAAGTTAATACTCTTTATCTAGATGGTAGAATGTATCATAACTTTTTTTAGTTTCTTATAATTTTCAAAATAGCTTGAGTTTTTATGAAAGAAACAATATATGTTTACAAAACAAAAAAGTTATTACTGTTTGAAGGAAAAAAAACAATGAAAGCATGAGGCAGATTCAATTAAAAGTAGAATGCTGAAATACTAGAAGAGAAAGTAATCTAAATAGGCCTTGTTTTCTCAACCCATTTTGAGTAGCCATAAATGGGTAGCTCCTAGCTTTCTTAATTGATTATGTATAGATATGTCCCGCTTTGCACAAGTTTTCCTCAACTCCTCCTTTCTTGGGTGGGAGCTCTTATTTGCAGTTTCCTGCACACATTAATGTCTCTGTCAATGAGCTCTCTGTATTGTAGTTACCTGTTCACTCACCAGTCCTCCCATGTCACTCCTAGTTCCTTGTATTTCTAGCATCTAGTCCAGTGTAGCACCAAATACATGTTTATGTGAACATTATTATTGTGAGAAAGAGAAGGAAGGGAAGAAGAAAAAGAAGGAAGGGAGGGAGGAAAGAAAACATTCATTTCAAACAAAATTATAAAATCTCAAACAAATAAAAATAAACAATAAAAAACAAATATCGGGAGGCATTAAGGAAATGCAAGTCAAAACCACAATGAGAAACCACTTTACACTATAGGATGGCTATCACTAAAAAAGAAAATAAGAACAGAAAGTGTTGTCAGAGATGGAGAACTTGGGATCCTTGTGCATTGCTGGTGGGAATGTAAAACGGTGTAGCCTCTCTGAAAAATGGTATGGCAATCCTTCAAAAATTTAAATGTAGAATTACCATATGATCCAGCAATTCTATTCACGGGTATATTTCCAAAAGAATTGAAAGCAGAGTCTCAAACAGATGTTTGTACACTCATGTTCATAGCAGCATTATTTACAATAACCAAAAGGTAGAAGCAACCCGAGTGCCCATTGATAGATAAAAGGATTTTTTAATGTGTGTATATACATGCAGTGGAATATTATCCAGTCTTAAAAAGGAAGAATATTTTGATACATGATATAATAGGGATGAATCAAAGACATTATGCTAAGTTAAATAAGCCAGACTCAAAAAAAAAAAAAAAACCACAAATATTATATGATTCCACTAAGTTTCTAGAGTCATCAAATTCATAGAGATAGAAAGTAAATGGTAGTTGCCACAGTCTGGGGGAAAAGGAGGATGGGGAGTTAAAATGTAATGGTATAGAGTTTCAGCTGGGGAAGATGAAAAAGTTCTGGAGATGGATGGTAGCGATGTTTGCACAATGATGCGAATGTACTTAATGCCATAGAACTGTATGCTTGAAATGGTTAAAATGGTAAATTTTATGCTTTATGCTTTTAGCACAGTAAGAAAATTTGAACCACAAAGGAAAATTTTCAAACAAGTTCCTTTTGATACTGAACTAATCACATGAGAGAAATTAACTATTTTTTGAAAAAGAAAGAAAAGAACAAAACACCAAATACCAAAATATACTTAATTTCTTGTTCCTTGAAGTCTTGTTCTGAATATATACTAATGTCATGCACAGTTACTTAATGTACCATATGATATACTATTTTTAATAAAAGCTTCTATTTCTGGTTTTGTCTTTTAGAAAAAAAAGGAATCATTGAGTGAAAAAAAAATAGCTAATTTCATTAACTGGATGTGTCTTCGGCTAAAGTCTAGTTGTTTGAATCCCAGGGCTAAAAATCTCACAAAAGTCAAAACTACTACAAATAAAAATAGTGTAAATAGAAATATCACCATACCCTTAAGGTAGCGGGCATTAAGGCTGGAATTGTAAGTAACCCTATGTGACTATGAATTCATTTCCCTTTTCCCCCCTAGGTTGTCAAGTATTGGTTTTACAAATAAGTAACTGCTCACAATTTTATGAATTTTTTTAAATTATGAGTTTTCAATATAAAAGTATTAAAAATATGCCAACCTTGATTAGTTGCAAAATAAACAAGTCACTAATGAAAAAAAAATCTACTTAGTTATCTTCCTTCACAAACCCTTAGGAACTTCTCAGACACGGCTCCCATTTATGGTAGAATCTTACGGTATATACATCTGTATCGATATATATCGATACAGATATATGTTTAGATATCTAATGTACATATCTAGATATCCATATAGATATATGTTTAGATATCTAATGCATATATCTATATGCTAATATAGATATATATTAAATATAAATATATAGGTCAATTTTTTTTTGAGATGCAGTCTCATTCTGTCATTTTGTCACCCAGGCTAGAGTGCAGTGGTGCAATCACAGCTCACCACAACTTTGACCTCCTGGACACAAGCAATCCTCCCACCTCAGCCTCCTGAGTAGCTGGAACCACAGGTGTACACCACCACGCCTGACTAATATTTGTTTTTGTTTTTGTAGAAATGGGGTCTCACTATGTTGCCCAAGCTGGTCTCAAACTCCTGGCCTCAAGCAATCCCCCCATCTAGGCCTCCCAAAGTGCTAGAATTACAGGCATGAGCCACCATATCCAGCAAAGATACTAACACCAAAACATGATGTTAACAAATGCTATTTCCAGTGCACAAGGCAGTTGCTCATAGTTTAAATGTAATTTTTTTGTCCAAAGGGAAAAAAAAACCTTTTATCTGAGTTGTTCAAGAACCCTCTCAAAATGTTAAGAACATGCTTCTATAAACAAAGGGAAGTGGAAAAGCCGCAACTGGCCATAAGCTCTAAGTCAAAACTGTATTTGGGGTCTCAGAAAAGAGGAGACAAATCCAGTAAGTCTGGGACTTACAAACTGGCTACACAATTCAGATTAAAGAGAACTGAGAAATGATCATTACAGATTTACAAACCTAGGAGTATAAAGGATGGCAGTGCTTAAATCAGAGTAATATTTAGGGCAACAGTCTGAGTGGAAAATTTGGTTCAAATCATGTTTTGTTTTTAGGGGGTCAGTAGATACCAGGGGACAGCTATTCCATAGACAAGAAGTAGAGGCATCAGAAAAGGATGAGAACCAGGATTAGAGAGGAGGAATATTTACATTTTATCATCAGGCCAAACTCCCAGCAGTCTCCCAGGCACCATGAACCTATGACTATAGACTACAAAGCCTACAAAACACAAAAATCTCATCTTGCTTAAGGGCAGGAAACATTGAAAGAAACTCAAGGAAAATAATTTCTTTCCCTATTTCTTCTAAAGAATACCTGCAATACCAGAAAAAATATTCTCTTTCTCAGTGTAGCAAAATAGCCTATGACCTTATAATGTGATTAAACTCTATTGGTGCTGATAAGAAAGGGACACTTAATTATGTGGTGTTTTTCATCTTCTAAGTGCTTTACAAGGACTGTATTAACTAATTAATGATGGAAAACCTGATGTTTCTTGGAAAAGACTGCTGTCTCTTTTCTTCACCTTTTAGATGAACTTTTTTTAAAATCTTGAAATACAACACGCACAAAACAAGTGATATTTAAACTTTTCAAACTAATGATTATGGCAAGCAGTTCATTTTCCTGGTACTTCCAGAGTTGAATTGCAATTAAAAAGGATGTAAGTAAGCCATCTAAAAAGAGAAACGGCTCCACTCTGGCTCATAAAAGCCCATCTGGTGAGAAACAGTGAACCCTGTAAATGATGAAGTAGCAATGATATGAAGATGCTCACTTTTGGCCTATGACTCCCACGTCCTCAAGAAGCAGATGGGATAAGGGCACCTATTCCCACCTGCACTGAGTTCTCTAATGTGGGCTTGAGCTGAGATTTTCTCTTTCACTTCCAGTAGTTTTAAAATTAGTGATCCCAAACATTCATCAAAGGAACATGGGTAATATAGTGTATCTTCTTTGAAGATAAATGGTTTTGGTGCACGCCAAAGTTTCTTAAGAGCGCATTTAAAAATCTGGATCGGGGTTATCATTCAGATATCATTCACTCACACAACTAAAGTATATTAAGTGCCTAAAATGAACAAAGTACTCTCAGTGTCTCCTTGTTTAGAGTCAGGATGGGCATCTTCCTAACTACACCTCAAGAACTGGGTGGTTTTTATACCTGTATACTATCTCATAACCACTTCATGAAAATTCTGTCTGCCAAGGCCAGGTTGAAATCCCAGTCTAGAGGCAGGTAGCATGAGATATGGAAAAATTGACAGTCTTGGGTTTAAAATGAGCTCTACATATGCACTTCCAGTGGTACAGATGTAATGTAAGAAAAATACCTAGCCAATGATACAGTGTATATAATATACAGAACTTGGACTCTGGATTAGTCTGTTCTTGCATTGCTATAAAGAAATGCCTGAGACAGAAGTCACAATCTGTTTTGTAACCTAATGTCAGAAGAGACAAGGGCTCTTCAATCAGCTTGTGGTAAATGCCACCAGACCTGGGTATCTCCCTTCAGGGAACTGGGGTCCTTTCTGGCCCCAAGTGAGTCAAGAAATACCATCCAGAAGCCAAGACCTGGAATCAGAGGCCCCAAGAGCCCATTTGGTATTCTACCCCATTGAGGTTGAGCTGGTACCCAAGCTGCAAGACACAGTCCCCTTCCCTCCCCTTTCCTCAAGGAGTCCTCTTACCTCTCCTTTCTTCAAGCAGAAAGAGTCTCTCCCCATGACCACAACTGGCAATGCACTGGATCAGGCAATACACCTGAAACCAGCATGGCACTGAGTCTCACCCAAAGCCCACAGTGAGTACTGCCTGGCTACTGCTAGTGTTTATTCAAGACCTAAGAGGTCTTGAGTCAGCAGGTGATTAATCCTATCAGCACTAGGTTCTTCTCTTCAAGGCAGTGCATTCCCTTCTGTTCTACAGTGCGTCTATAAATGTCATCCAAGAGTGAGGGCCTAGAATGGGGCGTCAGGACTTTGCTTCCTGTGCTGTTCTACTACGGCTGAGCTGGTATCCAAGTTGCAAGACAAAGTCCTCTTTACTCTTCCCTCTCTCCCATCTCTTCTTCACTTGTCAAGTGGAAGAAATGACTCTCTCCCAGAGCTATGAGCTGCACTGTCAAGGGCTGGGGGAGAGGTGATGTAAGCACTTCTTTGGCCACCCTAGCTAGTGTCTCACTAGGTCACATGGACCCTAAGTTCTCTGGCTCTGAACCCAGCATAGCATCAGGACTTGCCCAAGAGTTACAGTCCTTGTGGCCTAGACTGCCTTTCAGGTTTATTTAGGGTCCCACAGCACTTTAGTGTATAGTGGTAGACCTAGCCAGAACTCAGGTTCTGACCACTGAGATGAACAATTTCCCTCTGGCTGGGATTGGTCTAAATGCTCCCTTCGAGGGTGCCAGCTCAATTCTGGCCTTTATTGTTCTCTATTGTGACCGTCAACACTGAGTTCCAATGCAAAGTCTCACAGTCACTGCACTCTCCCTCCCCCAAGCACACAATTTTCTCTCTGCACCATGCAACTGCTGCTGAGGGATGAGGGAGGGATCGTGTTGATGATTCAAGACTGCCTTTCCTACCCTCTTCAGTGCCTCTTTCCTTACTATGATGTTAGAACTAGGTATTGTGATCACTCACCTGATTTTTGGTTCTAATGGAAGTGCTCTCTTGTGTGAATAGTTGTTCAATTTGGTGTTTCTGCAGGGGGACAATCACTGGAGGGTTCTATTTTGCCATTTTTCTCCACCTCCCTCCTGACTCTTTATTCTTTGCTTCTTCTTTCTCTAACCTTTCTCTGTCTATAAAGCCAGTCCCTTCTGTCCAGCTTATTGGAACATTTATTCTATTTTATGGAGTAAGGTGTTACCCAATTCTAGAATCACAAATAAAGTTAGTTGAGATTTTAAATATTTGTAATTTTGTCTTTTGACAGTATCATTCACAATGCTAAGTATATATACTAAACATACATTAAATTTTTGTTGAGTGACATTGACTTATTAGCCATTCAAGTAAAAGACACACATGCACAGAGGTACACGTATCCCCACTATATTTACCTCCTTCCAGCTATATAGTAACAGGCAGGTTCCAGCAGAGCCTTTGAGCTCTTCCTGGTAAGATAATCCCCAAAGTTACCAGGGTTAGAAAGAAGTTGACACCTTCATTTCTGAAGTTTACATATTCTCAACTCAGCAACTTCAAAATCAATTTATAGGGGTAGTACCAGACCTGCTACTTATCTTGTGACCTGAGATCTACAAATACAGAAATAGTAAGCTCTAGATTACTAACAATTCTCAGTCTATCTTGGGTTATTTATTTATTGTTACAACTCAAATAGTTAAAGAATATTCTTTCTGGTCACTGCTTGTGGTATTCCCTTCAGTAATTTAGTCTAGAGGTCACAAAGGCATAAATTATAATTCCAGTAAACATTTTCTCAGAATTGTTCTTTTTTTCCATTCTTCTCCATCATCTTTTAATAAAAATAAGACCTGAGCAAATATGCACAAATTCTAATTTGTTTTATCCAGACAAACTTTAAATCCCTCTTGCCTCTAACTTTGTCATTTATATTTATGATACAATATTAGCTATATTTTATACAACTAGAGAAAAGCAATTGCAAAAATTTATCAAGAATTCCTTTCCTAAAATTGTTCTCGTAATAACCACAAATTGTTAGCATCTATCACCATATGATGTAATCATATAAAAGCCTTTTCTAGCCTCATCCCCATAAGGTACCTCTCTATTATATTATACTGATAAATGCCAAAATGTTTTGTATGACACTTAATCTATTACAGAATTCTACAGGGAATGCTAGACTACTACTCAAGCTTTCTTATAAGCAGCTACAGCTAAAAGTCAGCATCATATTCTTATATCAACGGATCTTTTTCCTTTACAATATTTATTTCTGACAAAACAATTTACAACTAAATACAACTATATCATAAAATCAATACAAACATATACTGGGAGTAAATATGCTACTGTGTGCTTGAAGAGATCATGATTACGTATTCAGCATAGGGATAGATGTGGTATTTTGAAGACAGTCATGTTATGCTATCCTGTAATGCAGCGAATTCCCAAGTATACCTGATAATTGATTATGAGTAATTATGATTTACAGATAAAGCCCAAGTTTATATTAGCCAATAGTTAAGTCCCAATACTTCATCATTATGTGAAGGGAGCATTACTTTTGGGTAAATACAAATGGAAAATTTGTCCCTAAATCTTTCTTCCATTTCCTTCCCCTCTCAGATTAGTTGTTAAATTGCTATTTGCTCTTTTCTAAAGGACATTATTATCCAGCTTGGTGCAACATAGCACCATTATGTCCCTTGGGTTTTTTACATTAATTAGGTCAAATTTCTGTTGTTAAAAAAACATTTTATATATTTTTTGAGAATATTATTCGGTCTTTATTATGAGTTTTTAAAACTTTTTGTACTTAGGGGTGAAAATCACACACACTCAGAATATTTTTATCTTTGAGAAACTTTTTTTAACCACTTCACATGTTTTATACCTTTTCTGGAGCACTTATTTATGAAGGGCAGCAGAATACGCCACCCTAAATTATAGCACTTTGGCATAGGGATTATTTTGAGCTGAAGCCAACTGAGAAGAAGCAGATACAAGGAAAGCTCTCTATACTCCTCCTATCTGCCTAAAACTAGGATATAAAGTTACAAAGTTGTCCTTCCACTCCCCATCACCAAAAAGGACAAATGTTGATCACCAAAGTCAACTTTAGACCCTGGTCAGCCTGAAGATGACATCAGAGGCATCTACATAACCAATTGTACTAACTAGCTTTTATCTACCATTCGTTTCCCATTCATTTGCCTTCCCACAACTTGTTGCCTTATGAGACTCAAGGTCCTTTTCCTTTGTCTTGTCACTTCTCTAAAACTGTATAATTCTTTGTTGAAGATGCTATATAAGTCAAGTTCTAAGCCACTTCTTTGAGAATTACTCATTCTGTGCCTATTTCCCATCTATGTATGAAATGAACATGTCAATAAACTTGTTTGCTTTCTCTTGTTAATATGCAATCTTTTGTTGTAGTATGACGGATCAAAGGAAAATTATTGTTTTCTGCCCCTTAGATTTATATTCTCAAGTGTAATAATTACAATGTCTTATATTTATTGGATATTTAATGTGTGCCCACCAAGTGGCTCAATACTTTGCCTCCATTCCTCCTTTATATCTAAGCAAGCACTATTATTATTATTATCCACATTTTACATATTAAGCAACTGATGGCCAGAAAGGCTAAATAATTTTCCCAGATTCCACCAGGAACTAGGGGCTGGAACAGAGAGTCACAGTGAGACAACTGATTCCAGAGCCTACATCTTAACTACCTCACTGTATCTCTTCCTCATAGCTAGCTGCCCGTATTTCAGTCTATGTTGGCAGTCTTACCTAACATACATTCAGGATATATTTTAAACAATTATATAAACACAGCATATTCTAGCTTCTCAGATCAAGCTCTACACAAAGGCAGCTTAATCAGTTAGAGGCATGACAAAACAAATGGCAAACAAAACAAAGAGCCCAGCAGTAGGACAATGAGCAGGACACAAGTTATTCCACCTTTCATTCTGGCACGTCAGTATTGCCTCCTCTCACGGCCCTGAGATTCCCGTCAGTCTAGGCATCATAGGTGACACGTAACATCCAGTGAAGAAGGGACGAATTCCATACTGCCTATCTAATTTTTGTTTGTTGAGTTCTTGTTTTTTTGTTTTTTTTTTTTTTTGAGTTGTAGAAACCTTTCCCATAAGCCCCCCAACAGACCAACCCTTGGGTTTCATTGGCCAATATTGAGTAACCTGCCCATTCCCAAATCAATCACTGGCAAGGGCGATAAGATCACCTGACTGGACTAGACCAATCATGATTTACCCTCTGGAGCTGGAAAGGGGATCCCTGAGCACATGTAGGTGAAACCTGTGAATAAAATCAGGGTACTGCCTACAAAGAAGAATAGAGAGAAATGGCTGTTAAATATCTAACCAATGGCATCCGTGCATCCATCTCCCTTTATATGTGTATGTTGTGTATATGTATATACGGGATCGATCGATCTATCTATCTATCTATCTATCTATCTATCTATCTATCTATCTGCATCTATGTATCCATAAACCATCCAATGTGTGAGAAAAAGGTGCCCTCCAGAGGAGTAATTATAGTTTTTTTGGGGGGAGAGTTGTTTTTTCTTTTAGATTCAGATCTATGGAGTCACAGAAGAGTTATTGTTGACATCTACCATGAGAAGTCAGTGTTATTTCCTTATTTTGAGATAAGAAACTGTTCATTATTACAGTGAAAGTTCTAGCCCTGACCTACTAATAACTATTAACAGTTTGAGTATCAAAATACTGACATTATTCCATTAATACTATGTCTATGAATTTCACTATAATGTTAAGGCCTTTTGTCCTCATTTTTCAATAACAATTTGCTTCTTAGACAGGTGCAGTGACTGATGCCTCTAATCTCAGCACTTTGGGAGGCTGAGGTGGGAGGATCACTGGAAACTAGGAGATCAAAACCAGCCTGGGCAACACAGTGAGACCCAATCTCTCTATAAAATAAAAATTTAAAAATTAGCCAGGCATGGTGGTGCATGCTTGTAGTCCCAGCTACTCAGAAGGCTGAAGTGGGAGGATTGCTTGAGCCCAGGAGTTCGAGGCTGTAGTCGTGCCACACACTCCAGCCTGGGTGACAGAGCAAGGCCCTATCTCTAAAAAAAGAACCAAAGAGCCTGCTCCACACCTTCCATCCCTGTGGGAGTATTGAGATGGAACAGGAAGAAAGGCGTAGAGAGAAGAGAGAGGCAAATAAATTTAGAAGGTTTCGAGCAAAGAGACAAGAAGGGAGCAGGAGTTTGGAGGTCAAGGACAGAAAGGATGCCCCAGGCAGCCTCAGGCCTCTGCAATCCGGAGGGCCTCCTTTAGAAACTACAACCATTTTGGTTTCCACAAGAAGAGCATTTTATGCTTTTACAGAATATCCAAGGCCTTCATTTTCTTCCTTTTCCTCAGCATCTTCTTTAGCATGCCCTCCATTTTAGATCCTGTCTTTGTGATCATCCAGTCTCAGCATTTCTCTTTCCAACTTCTGACAACCCAAAGAGGTTGGTATGTCAAATCCCAGCCAAGAGGCGTGGCAGGTAGATGTCAACAATAACACTTCTGTGACTCCATAGGTCTGGATCTAAAAGAAGAAACAACTCTCCCCCCAAAAAAACTATAATTACTCCTCTGGAGGGCACCTTTTTCTCACACACTGGATGGTTTATGCATACATAGATGCAGATAGATAGATAGATAGATAGATAGATAGATAGATAGATAGATAGATAGACAGACAGATAGATCCCCTATAAACATACACACAACACACACATATAAAGAGAGATGGATGTGCGGATGCCATTGGTTAGATATTTAACAGCCACCTCCCCCATTTTATTTCTCACCATTTTCCCAGAGTCACACAAGGCCCACTTCCCCACCTTTATTTCTTACCATTTTCCCAGAGCCACACAAGACCCACCTCCCCACCAGGTACGGCAGGTGGAAGCATCTAAGGATTAAAAACAACTACTGACAACTGCCCCACATGTAGGATTTGCTTCTCATGACCAGAGCAAATACACTTAAGCTGTGTCATCTCTAACAAAAGAATATATAATACATATTTTATATATGTAAGAAGTTTTTATAAGCAGATTTCTGATTTCACTTTCCTCAAGCAGCTACAGAGTAGAATAGGGGTTGATCAGCCCAGCTGCAAACTGGAGGAAAAGAAGGAAAGGAAGAAGGCTGCCGTCAGAGTTCCATGACACTGGTGAGCTGGTGGAGAAATTTTCTCTTCTCCAGTGCTGACTGAAAGGATCTTTAAAAGCAGGTGAGCCACAGAATTGGAAAAAGCTACTTTAAAGTTCATATGGAACCAAAAAAGAGCCCACATTGCCAAGACAACCCTAAGCCAAAAGAACAAAGCTGGAGGCATCACGCTACCTGACTTCAAACTATACTACAAGGCTACAGTAACCAAAACAGCATGGTACTGGTACCAAAACAGAGATATAGACCAATGGAACAGAACAGAGCCCTCAGAATTAATACCACACATCTACAACTATCTGGTCTTTGACAAACCTGACAAAAACAAGAAATGGGGAAAGGATTCCCTATTTAATAAATGGTGCTGGAAAAACTGGCTAGCCATACACAGAAAGCTGAAATTGGATCCCTTCCTTACACCTTATACAAAAATTAATTCAAGATGGATTAAAGACTTAAATGTTAGACCTAAAACCATAAAAACCCTAGAAGAAAACCTAGGCAATACCATTCAGGATACAGGCATGGGCAAGGACTTCATGTCTAAAACACCAAAAGCAATGGCAACAAAAGCCAAAATTGACAAATGGGATCTAATTAAACTAAAAAACTTCTGCACAGCAAAAGAAACTACCATCAGAGTGAACAGGCAACCTACAGAATGAGAGAAGATTTTTGCAATCATCTGACAAAGGGCTAATATCCAGAATCTACAAAGAACTCAAACAAAGTTACAAGAAAAAAACAAACAACCCCATCAAAAAGTGGGTGAAGGATATGAACAGATACTTCTCAAAAGAAGACATTTATGCAGCCAACAGACACAGGAAAAAATGCTCATCATCACTGACCATCAGATAAATGCAAATCAAAACCAAAATGAGATACCATCTCATACCAGTTAGAATGGTGATCATTAAAAAGTCAGGAAACAACAGGTGCTGGAGAAGATGTGGAGAAATAGGAACACTTTTACACTGTTGGTGGGACTGTAAACTAGTTCAACCATTGTGGAAGGCAGTGTGGTGATTCCTCAAGGATCTAGAACTAGAAATACCATTTGACCCAGCTATCCCATTACTGGGTATATACCCAAAGGACTATAAATCATGCTGCTATAAAGACACATGCACACATATGTTTATTGCGGCACTATTCACAATAGCAAAGACTTGGAATCAACCCAAATTTCCATCAATGACAGACTGGATTAAGAAAATGTGGCACATATACACCATGGGATACTATGCAGCCATAAAAAAGGATGAGTTCATGTCCTTTATAGGGACATGAATGAAGCTGGAAACCATCATTCTCAGTAAACTATCACAAGGACAAAAAATCAAACACCGCATGTTTTCACTCATAGGTGGGAACTGAACAATGAGGATGCTAGGACACAGGAAGGGGAACATCACACACCAGGGTCTGTTGTGAGGTGGGGGGAGAGGGGAGGGATAGCATTAGGAGATACACCTAATGTAAATGACGAGTTAATGGATGCAGCACAACAACATGGCTCATGTATACATAGGTAACAAACCTGCACATGGTGCACATGTACCCTAGAACTTAAAGTATAGTAAAAAAAATAAAAATAAATAAATAAATAAAAACAGGTGAGCATGTGGAGCAAAACACACACTGCAATTCAAGAGTAAAGACGGGATGGTGGTTAAATGGAGAAGCACAGAAGACGAGCCTACATTTGAAGGCAGAAATCAGAGAGCACTTGGGTGGTTATGCATCCGGGTGCACCGAACTGAATGGGACAAGCACCTGGGGTCACAGCTGAACCAGGCCATGTAGGAACTGGGAATATCAGGATCCAGGCAAGCTTCCGCCATTGGCTGTCCCATGCACTCCCTTCCACAAGTGCTCCTTTACTTTTTCCTTCCCGGGACTACACAAGACCCACCTCCCCACCTTTATTTCTCACCATTTTCCCAGAGCCACACAAGGCCCACTTCCCCACCCTTATTTCTTACCATTTTCCCAGAGCCACACAAGGCCCACGTCCCCACCTTTATTTCTCACCATTTTCATAAGACTTCTTTGAGATTTGCAAATATCTCTACTTCTACCCTCTTTGCTATGTCCTACTTATTCTACTTTTTGTTCTATTTATTTGTTAAATTTTTTGTTCTGTTTATTGTTAAGGGAATTATTTCCCCTTCTTCCTCCATAGCTAGATTTCTTTAAGTGGAAAAGGGTATATTCCTGTGGCCAAAATGAAAGTATCAATAGGGTTTTCTTCCTTTGCATTTACTACTTCCCTCACATCAAGTCCAAGAATTCTGACATCAATAGAGACTTTGCCTCCTTCAACTCTTTTGTAGTCTACTACTGAAAAGTCAGAGCAAGAGGTAAAGTTAATGAAAAGAGATAAAGTTAATTTGTGCTAAGCAGCTCAAATTCCCTGTGAACTATCAAATCAATGGTTGAATGTTAAGCATAGTAATTCACATGGAATATCAAACATTTCACAGTTCGCCAACGGCCTCATGTCTGTCTCAAAGAATTCCCAGAATGGTCATTCCAACATTCCCACCCTTTTTCATTCTGAAAATTTCCTCACTGGTGCTCACTTAGGAGCAAGGAATAAGTCAAATCTTAAGAAAACTCAGGAGCTACTCTAGAAGCATAAAGAGTTTTCCCTTTTGGGGAGTTATGGGTTGAATTGCGTCCATCCCAAAATACTATGTTGAAGTCCTAACCTGCTGTTATTCAGAATGTTATCTTATTTGGAAACAAGCACTTTACAGAGGTAATCAAGTAAAAATGAGGTCATGAGGTTGGGCTCTAATCCAACAGGAAAGGGGTACTTGACAAAGGCGGAATTTGGACGCAGAGATGATTATACAGAGAAGACAATATGAGGAGACACAGGGAGAAGACGGCCATCTACAGGCCAAGGAGAGAGGCCTGCAACAGATCCTTCCCTTATATCCCTCACAAGGAAGCAACCCTGCCAGCACTTTTTTGGATATCCAGCCTGGAGAATGGTGAGACAACACATTTCTGTTTTCTAAGCCACCCAGTCTGTGGTACTTTGTTACCACAGCCCTAGAAAACTAATACGGAGACATCCAAAAATCACACCCAAAATAAAAGATAAGATGGTAGGGTTCCACGGGCAGATGGGCCTCCCTTAAAGGCCATCTGGAACGTTTCCTCCACAGCAAAAGATAAAGAAGTGAGATTGTATGTACAAAGCACATAGCATAGTTCCTGACACATAGTCACCACTCAAAACAAATGAGTTCTCACCACACTTCCAGGAGTTAGAGGGCACACACTCCTTTCTTACTGCCTTGTGAGGTAACAGGGTCGTCTAAACAGATAAGAGGATGTGGGACTGACTTCACCAGCTACCACAGGCCTCTCCTATCAGGTGAGAAGATGCCCAAGAAAATTCAGTTCACACCATCAGATATAACCTAATGCCGTGAAGTGAAGACAATGGCATGAGTCTTATAGAATAGACAAAATTAACAAAATTAAATTCCTTGCCTCAAAGAGTACAAGTTAACTGAGTATTCACCGGCAAATATTGATCCTTATGATACAGCATACACAAAAATCAACTCAAAATGGATTAAAGACTTCAACGTGGCCGGGCGTGGTGGCTCACGCCTGTGATCACAGCACTTTGGGAGACTGAGATGGGTGGATCACAAGGTCAGGAGATTGAGACCATCCTGGCTAACACGGTGAAACCCCATCTCTAATAAAAATATAAAAAATTAGCCGGGCATGGTGGCGGGAGCCTGTAGTCCCCGCTACTCGGGAGGCTGAGGCAGGAGAATGGCGTGAACCCGGGAGGTAGAACTTGCAGTGAGCTGAGATTGCGCCACTGCACTCCAGCCTGGGCGACAGAGCGAGACTCCATCTCAAAAAAAAAAAAAAGACTTAAACGTAAGACCTGAAATCATAAAACTCTTAGAAGGAAACATAGAGGCAAAGCTTTTTCACACTGATCTTGGCAATGATGTTTTGGATATGACACCAAAAGCACAGGCAATGAAAGCAAAAGGAAATAAGTGGGACTATATGAAACGAAAACGTTTCTGGCTCAGGGAATGAATCTGCAAGTCCATTAGTATACATTAAGCAGATGCAAATACATCACCAAAACCTCACCTTCAGCTCCCAACAGTCTCCAAAGAGATTATTACTCACAGAATCCCTGTCTCATAGGATCCCAGAACTTCCAGCAAGAAAGCACCGTGTTAATCTCCAAGCACTCATGTTTCTCAAATAACAGTCCCAGAGGGACAAAAATGCCAAATGGCTCAGCATAAGGTCACAGCCTATGTCTGTTTTGGAAGTTCTAGTATATTAGTTTTGCATTTCTGTATCTTGAGAAACACACATTCTTGAAGAAAACTTTTACTATGCGCATATTAAGCCTCCCATCCATCAGCCACCTCCAGGCCATTATCCTGAGACAGTCTCATTTCATCTATACTCCACCTATTTCCCCACCCACTGGATTATTTTAAAGCAAATCCGCCACATATCACTTCACTCACAAATACTCCAATATGCTCCTCTACAAGATAGGATTCTTTTTCTATATAATTAAATAGCACACTCAAAAATTAATAACAGTTCTTTAATATCAACAACTCCCCTGACTATTGGGTAATTTTTACTTTATAACTTTTACATACAGTGTGTTCTAACCCCACTATATTTGTTGATGCCGCTCTTTAACCTTCTTTAATCTAGAGGATTCTCCTCTCTCTTTTTTCTTGTACCATTTGGTTGTGGAAGACACTAGATCATTTCTCTTACCAAATTTCCCACATTCTGGATTACCAATTGTCTCCCCAGAGAATAGTTTAACCTGTTCTTATTAACTATCAGCTTAGAGGCCTGATCAGATTCAAGCTCCGTTTTTGAAAAGAATATATGTGGTGCTGGAGACACAGTGTCTGGTGGATTCTCTGTGATGAGGCCTGAGTCAGTGAGGTCATGTGCTACCAGCCTGATCTATCCATTACAGAGTTTCTGTCCCAGTTTTGGTCCCCCATGTAGAGTCTGGGACAAGACCGTGGGTGCAGGAGGTTGATTTGGGAGTTGGTCCCAGGAAGCAGTAGTGACGGAGCAGGACCAGTGACAGAGGAAAGGAAGAAAAAGCATTCTGTCATCCAATGAAAGTGGGTTATATGTGATCAGATCCAAGCAGGCCTGAAGGCACAGTAAATTACATGAAGAAGTGAGAACAAAACCTTCAACTCCTCCACGAGGAAAAGAAAAAACCTCTAAAAGTAAACACTCTCCGAGAGGTGATTCTGTGTACTATTGGCAGATAATCATTAAGGATAACATGCTTTCCTAAGAGCAAGTCTTGATTGGTGGGAGTTGGGGCAGGGGTGGGAGGAGGGAGGGCAGCTGGTGACTGAAGGTGAAAGGGAAGCCGTGAGAGGGAAAGAAACAGAAAGAGAGCCTGCAGGCACTAAAGAGCAACGTCTCAGCTTCAACGCTTTGCCTAGAGCAAGCCCTGGGTGTATGATTTCTTAATCTGCTAGAAAAAATGAAAAAGAACATCCCCTGAAAGCTTCATTAACTCTGTAAGCCAGTGATTACAGCAGCCTTTAACAGAAGGGGAATAACCCCTTTACCTTGAAATCTTAAAGGAAGACACCTCAAATCAACTTTAGCGGTGACAGGAGGAAAAGAAATAAAAGGAGCAGAAGAGAGACCGAAAGGGAGAGGGGAGGAGGAAGGAGAAAAAGACAGGCACAAGTCACTGAGAAGGAGAGACGGGCACTATAGTAATGTGAGGGTTAACGGAGCGAGCTCACTCAGAGACACCCCCTGACAAAGGAGACTATGTTCCACTGGTTAATCCTCACAAGGCAGAAAGTCCAGCTGTGACATTCCAAGAACAGCAGCTGTACTGGACATTTGTCTTTCTTTTTGGCTGCTGAACTGCTAAACCCCCTTCATGTTTCTCGGGACTTCTCCACTTTGCCAGTCTTGGAAGAAGCTGAGCCACTTCTGGCTATAAAGCTGAAAATGCCTGTTATTGTGTTTGCCAGCCTCTTTTGCAAGCATTACTATCTTACCCTAAACAATTGCTTTGCAAGCTTTAGTGTGCATAGTATAGTACATTTGAGGGCTTCCCAAACCTTCCCAAACCTACATATTGACTGAGTAGAATACAGTGGATCCAATTGCATGATTTGCAATTGAACCTTCAACTGATTCTGATGCTGCTACCACTATTTGTGCCATACTTCTGAGTACACTGACAGACAGCTCCTTCACCAACCCGATGAACCCATTTCGGGCTTTGAAATGGTCACTAATGATGCAAAGAAGAGATTGGAAAGGAGACAGGTGAGGTTTGCAGCAAGTCCAAGTTCCTGGAGCTGCAAGAGCAGAGGAGGTAATGCTGTACCCACCTTCCTGAGTCATGGATGTTGGAAGTCAAGTGCACGGCTGGAGGGGCTTGGTAGGCAGAGGTGTCTTGGTGTCTTTGCTGAACCAGTTCTTTGGCACAGAACCCAAGTCAACTTCTCCTGTCCTCCTGGTGATTTTGTTAGTTACTTAATCATTTTTCTGCTAAAATCTATTAGTTTGATCATGTTGTTTGGAAATAAGGGCTTCCACAAAAGTAAAAACTAAAATAAAGACATGACCTTCGACCAGGTGCAGTGGCTCACGCCTGTAATCCCAGCACTTTGGGAGGCCAAGGCTGGCAGATCACAAGGTCAGGAGATTGAGACCATCCTGGCTAACACGGTGAAACCCTATCTCTACTAAAAATACAAAAAAATTAGCCGCATGTGGTGGCAGGCGCCTGTAGTCCCAACTACTCTGGAGGCTGAGGCAGGAGAATTGCTTGAACCCGGGAGGTGGAGCTTGCAGTGAGCCAAGATTGCACCACTGCGCTCCAGCCTGGGCAACAGAGCAAGACTTTATCTCAAAGGAAAAAAAAAGACATGACCTTTGATATCTGTTTCTTGCAGTACCCAGCACATCACCATGCACTCAACGAATGTGTGTTGTGTTGCTATTGTCATTTGCTATTATTATTACCCACAAAACAAACAGATCTTCACAATCATCCATCTCATGTTTTTCTTTAGCTGTATAATTCCCTTCAAAGATATAAACACATGTATAAGAAAAAAGTGAATCTAATTTTGCAACTCCCTCTTCAATAATACTCATCAACTCTCCTACCTGTCAGAACTTTGGGCCTTGAAAAGATAGCAAGAAAAAGAGAAAGGAAATTGGAAAAAAGTAGGGTATCAGAGGCAACACCAATGACTGGGATCTAACTTAAAAGCTATGATAAGTTATATGTTAGAAGAAAATGTTGCCTATGCCCTAAAGAGATATTCTTGAATGTATATCCCAATCAATATTTTAAGGAATATATACAGAGGATGGTGTTCAGCTGGTTTGCACATATTTTATAAAAATATGTCCTGGCAAGATTATGTGGTAGATAGTATGCTGGATTTAAGAGTTCAAATGTAGACTGACTTTATAGCCTGGTTCTATAGGTAGTGTGATATTTAATATTTTTTAAATAGTAAATGTGTAGTAAACACAGATTTACTGTAAATTCATCTTTAAAGACTCCTGCTAAATTACATCCAATATAATTACATTTACTTCAGTTTATTTCAGTCAAATATACCTAATCTTGATATTAGAATCACAGATTGTTAGGGATAGAAGGAACTTTCGAAACTTTCTCATAACTCACCTGATACTTAGTGACAAAGCCCAGATTAAAACCCAAATTTTCTGGCCGGGCATGGTGGCTCACACCTGTAATCCCAGCAATTTGGGAGGTCGAGACGAGTGGATCACCTGAGGCCAGGAGTTCAAGACCAGCCTGGCCAACATGGAGAAATTCCATCTCTACTAAAAAAAGTACAAAAATTAGCTGGGCGTGATGGCATGCTGCTGTAATCCCAGCCACTCGGGAGGCTGAGGCAGGAGAAACGTTTGAACCCAGGAAGCGGAGGTTGCAGTGAGCTGAGATCATACCACTGCACTCCAGCCTTGGCCACAGAGTGAGACTATCTCAAAAAAAAAGAAAAAAATTTCTGATTCTCAGTCCCATGCTAACTGCACTACACTGATCAGCCTTTAACAAAATATAAAATCTATTCAAACATATATGAATATAAACATTAAGAAGTGTTACTTTTCTTTTAGAGAATTAAAACCTTTACCACTGTGTAGTGCCCCCTTTATCCTTATAGATTTTTTGTCCTGAAGTTTGCTTTGTCCAAAACTAATATAGCTACTCCAGCTTTCAACTGATCAGTATTAGCTGGTATACCTTTCCTTATCCATTAAATTTTAATCCATCATGTCTTTATATTTAAAATTAGTTTCCAGTCAATAACAAATAATTGGTCATGTTTTTTGATACACTTTGATAGTCTTTGCCTTTTAGTTGGTGTATTTTAACACTTAATGTGATTGTTGATGTAGTTAGAGATCTATTGTATTTATAACTATTTTCTATTCATTGCCCTTGCTCTTGTTTCTTATCTTTCACTTTTTCTACCTTCTCTGGTTTTAATTGAGCATTTTATATGATTCATTTTTCTCTCCTCCCTTAGCATATCAATTATACTTTTTATAATTTGTTGGATGGTTACCCTAGATTTTGCAATGTACACTTACAACTAATCCAAGTCAAATAACACTATACCATTTCACAGGTAGTACAAGTACCTCATAACAGAATATTCCCAGTTCCTCTGTGCTGTCCTCTGTAACACTGCCTCATTCCACTCATTTATAAGTTATACTTTCCCAACATACAGTTGCCATTATTGTTTTAAACAAACTTATCTATTATATAAGTTGAGAATAAGGAAAACAAAATATATTATTTTACCTTCATTTATTCCTTCTCTAACACTCTTTCTTTCTGTATGCAGATCTATTTCTGACCTAAATCGCCTTTTTCTTTCTGAAGAATTTTTTAAACATTGCTTTTGGGGTGGGTCTTCTGGCAACAGATTTCCTCACCTTTTGTTTGTTTTAGAAAATCTTTATTCCTCTTTCAGTTTTGAATGGTAATTTTACTAGATACAAGAACTCTAAGTTGGTGCATTTTTTCTTTCAACACTTTAAATATTTCACGCCACTATCTTCTTGCTTGCATGATTTATAAAGAAAAATCTGATGTAATTCTTATCCTTGCTCCTCTAGAGGTAAGGTGTTTCTTCCTCCTGGCTTATTTTAAGATGTTCTCTTTGTCTTTGAGTTTCTTTAGTTTAAATATGATATGCCTAGGTATAAATCTTTTGTTCTTTATCCTGCTTGGTGTTTGTTTCAGTTCATTTTCTGCTGCTAATAATAGAATATCTAAAACTGCATAATTTATAAAGAAAAGGAAATTATTTCTCATAATTATGGAGGCTGGGAAGTTCACGGTTGAGGGCTTACCTGATGAGCGCCTTCTTGCTGGTGAGGACTCTGCAAAGATGCCATAGAGCATGAAATAGTGAGAGACTGGGCCGGGCGCGGTGGCTCAAGCCTGTAATCCCAGCACTTTGGGAGGCCGAGACGGGCAGATCACGAGGTCGGGAGATCGAGACCATCCTGGTTAACACGGTGAAACCCCGTCTCTACTAAAAAATACAAAAAACTAGCCGGGCGAAGTGGCGGGTGCCTGTAGTCCCAGCTACTCGGGAGGCTGAGGCAGGAGAATGGCGTGAACCCGAGAGGAGGAGCTTGCAGTGAGCTGAGATCCGGCCACTGCACTCCAGCCTGGGTGACAGAGCAAGACTCCGTCTCAAAAAAAAAAAAAAAAAAAAAAAAAAA